>NW_010254124.1:18346-52197 GCF_000690775.1 Eurypyga helias
CCCAAACCAGTCTGTGATTCTGTGATTCTATGAAAATGTGTGCCATCGGAGAAGTCTTTCAACCTGTTTGATAAAAACAGACGATTGAACAGCTGGAAGCCAAATTTGACAAGATGAATCATGAATTAATATGCAGTTAGGTAGCAAAGAGAAAAAGGGAACACTGGAACAGTTTGTGAAGAAAAAATGTGAGAATTAGCACTGTTTGGAGCCTATTAAAAAAAAAGACAAACAGGAGTGGGATGGGACCTGGCTGCCTAAACACAGGCAGCAAACATGGATTTTGATGCCCTGGAGTATTCCTCACCTGACATCCATCTGCCACTCCAGAAGAAATCAGTTTCCCATAGGTCCTGACTTGTACCTGCAAGTCGCGCGCTGATGTCTCATACCCTGGGGCATCTCATGCCCTGGCAGTCTGCCTAAAAGAAAGTCTGACTTTGGGGAGAAAATGTCCGTCTGTGGTTCATGCTGACTGATCTTTCAAACTGACAACCTGGGAAACTATAAACCCTTTTAGCCTCTCCTTTCACAAGCCTCGGAGAAGGCAGACATTTCTCTGTTATTCTTAACACATCCTGAGCACTTTAGGGATTGAGCATATCACTTAAGTGAGCCAGGAAGCCTTTTTTCTTCTACACTATGTAAAATCTATTTTTTGTGCCCTCCTCTGTAGCATTTAAGTTCAGCGGTGGAAGAACTGCATGATATGGATCACAGCCCTGTGACATTACAAAAATCCTGGCTCGTAGCTGCCAGACTGCCTCAGTCGACTCACGCTCAGAGTCTCTCCAATGAGTAGAGCTGGGGGTAGGAATTCTATTTCAATTCTGCACTTGGTGACAAAACACACTGAGGTTTTTTGCTTTCTATCTTTACAATGAGAAGTAATTTACTTGCTGAACGGATCTGGTATATCTTACCATATCAAATCCCTGCCAGTGTAAGGACCCTCAGGCAGTTGTAGAGCTCCTGCCCTTTGCTCATGAGAGTTTCTAACCTGAGGAATGAATTTTTCTTTTTTTCTTCCCTTTTTGTATTTATTTATTTAGAGTTTAATGTTTTTGTGCCTGTTAGAGAGCACACAGGCACAACGTGATCTATGACAGCCAAGAAGGCAGACTAGGGCCCCAGCTACAGTTCTGTGAAGCATCAAGCAGTTTCAAACTTTTATTACCAAGCCATTGTGGGGACAGATCCACAGCATTCATTTCTTATTTGGGGAACAGTAATATTCTAAAGAGACAGAGGGTGGAGACAGTAAAAATTTAGATTCTAGAACACAGTTTTTCAGGCTGTCAAAAGTTCCTTCTCTTTCTCTCGTCTATAAATTAATGCTCATCTTCACCAATAGAAAAACAAACAAAAAAACCCCCCAACCAACCAAAAAAAAAAAAACCACCAACACCAAAAAGCTCTGGGCTATAATTTTGCCATTATGCTAATATAATGTCCACTTCTCCAATGATTAGATTACCCACAGACCTCAGCATTAACAGAAGCTTGCCATTACGGTCAGAAATTATCTGGGAGAAGTGAATCTGGAATATTTCAAAACATCTAAAGAAATGAGCAGACACCTGAAGCTGCTCCATGTAATGCAGCAAATTTACTTGGAAAAGACGAAATGCTTCATACCAGGAAGAGTGTTTTCTGTGTGACAGGTTCCTCACAGATTGAACACAACGCTAACAAACCCAATTCCATCCTTCCCTTCTTAAACTCTGATTTCTTCACTAGCTTTCAGAGTTTTTATTTTGATAAATTTTACTGTGCCCTGAATTTATGATAGAAGAGAGTCGATTTTTTTAATAGATTTTCTTTAGTAGTTACAGTATAGAGAAATGTTGTATTAATAGAAATTAACACTGAGCTTGGAAAAGAATGACCAATAATTATCTCAACTTCTCTTAGTTATCTTCAGCTGAAAGCTCTCTGGCATGTGCTGGTATGATCAGACCACAACCCAATTACTTAATATGTGAATTTTTTCAAAGGAGAAAAAGCAAAATTAAGTGTGCATATTTCCTTAGAAATTGGGATTAATATATAACATTGCTTTACTGAACTTCGTAGCTTAAGGTATTGTTTATGTCTTAAAAAAGTTTAAAACAAAATTCTGTGTACCAAATGACATGCAAATCTTGCATTAAGACTTCGTTTCTAAGCCACTCAAACAGAAAAGACTAAAATATTATTATTCTACTCCTGTCAACACTTTCATTCTTCAAAAACAAGTAATACAAAAGCCTTCCCAGGCAACCGACCTGGTGTCCCAGAATCAGCAACCCTCACAGAAGATAAGGAGCTCAACACATTGATAGAAAATGTGCTTTCACTAACCACAGTCCCAGAATTATGGTCATTTTCCACCACACCAGCAACATATTAATCACAGGTTTCAGCCCTTAATTTGTTGGTAGTCTGCGAGATGAAAGACAAGCACAGTTAATGCTGTTAGGCATGTCGGGGGCTTAGTTACCTACGTGACTTTCCGTCAGAAGTGGAGGAAATGGGGAAAGTTAAGAGGAAAGGAGTAGTTGGAGAAGCAAATCAAGGAAGGACAATGCATCTCAGACGTAACAGTGACTCAGAGGTAGTGAGTGAAGAGAATTCCTATGGGACAATTTAAGGAAGGACACAGAAATAGGTTGACAGCTCTATTAGGCTTATTTTCCCTTATACACAAGGATTGACATGGAAAAAAGTAAAAATATATTTATGAATGAGATGGCTGAGGAACAGTAAATCCTGTGAACAAGGGGGAATCTCCAGTGAAAAGTGGGCTTTAGAAAGAGATCATCTTAGTAAGGGGAAATTGCGCTTACAGCTGTAAGTGTATGTCTTGGGAATGAAGAAGACAAAAGCTAATGTAGGGGTTGGTGTCAAGATGGTATTTATATGGTAGGAAATAGAATGTGATAAAGAGTCCTTCAGAAGTTAAAGCATGAAAAATTGAGAACCTGGCTGAGTTTTGATGAGAGAAGAAAGTTCAATTACAGCATAATAAGTACTACCACATTCTCCTATGTACATAATTAAGAGAGAAGAAAGGTGAAAAATAATAACTGCACTGGAGGCGAGAGTGACTGGAAAGGTAGGTGAGAGCCATCTGTAGTGGCAGGTACTCAAGACATCAATGCAGCAGCATCTCCAGGAATATTTTGCCCGGGTTAATAACATATTTTTTAGCCACTGAGGATTATTTAGATTGGGATAATTTTCCTAGCTCCACTGGCAGCAGCAGAGCAACTGAGATTTTTTTACCTCTAACTTCTCGTCCTCTCTCAAGCGCTTTTGCTGCCCTTTAGTTGGGCACTCGTGCTTCCCTTCCCTTCAATGACTTCTGTGCCATCCAGTCAGAATGCTTCCATCACAATCTCCTGGCAGGAAGAAGGCACATCAGCTTCCAAAGCCATTAGAATTATACAAATTCTCCTAAACTGCAAGTTGTCAAGTTTGCCTTCATTTCAGATTCCTCAGCACCCTCCTAAGTACTGCAAACGGTTCCCCAAACGAGCCACATTCTGAAACAGTCCATGGCAGCAGGAGTGGGAATTAAGAGATTTACAACAGTCACAAAGACAACCTTAAAAGGCCATTTTACATCTGAACTGTGACAGTTAAGAACAACTTGTTATACCTATGGTGCTGCTTCCAGGAAAAAAATGAATAATCTAGTTTGTGGATGAAAGAGTAGATGGCAAGTACAAAAGCATAAAGAATCACAAAAAGAAATGCGTCTACTGAATTGGGTAAATGCAGGGTTTGTGGCCTAAACAACTGCTGAGGCATCACGGACAAACTGAACAATCTATGGTTGGAAAGAGATGTGTTTGATTAAAAAAAAAAAAATCAATGCTGTAAAATGCCTTGAAAACGTATTGATTGTTCGCAGCAAACATCAAGCAATATGACCAAAATCCTCTGTTCTCCTTAAGATTTCACAGTAACATATACGCTTTCTGCTTTAGCAAGCAAAAATAGATGTAACACTTTCCTTGGCAATCCACGTGAATTTATCTCTGCGCTCACACACAGTCTGAAAGAATGCCACCACTGTAAAAACAGAGCAAGATAGCAAGAGAGTTAAATTTTTTTAAAGAGTACATTTATTCTGTGGACAATAAACATTGAGACTGAACAGGATATGAAGTTTCTTTCATGGACTTAGGAAGTTGTAGCTTTATGGCTGCCAGGTCTGCAGGCACGTTGTACTGTAAGACAGATGAAAAACCCCACGGTGCTCGCTCACTGCTTTACCCATCACTTCAGCAAGCTAAAGGACAGCCGAATGGCTAGAAAACTAACGCTAAGTTAAATTAATTGTGGCTTCCAAAGGCAATTCCAATAAATGATGCAGACATGTGACAACTACTACATAATTATCTTTCTTCCTTTCAGTACGGGATGACTAATATCTATTTCTTTCTACGTGTTCAGTTATGAAGCAAAGGGAAAGGATGGGGAAGATGGTTGCTCTTTGACTTGAGCTAGGTAGCTGCAAAACAGTTCACTTGTTCAGGATTTGGTCTCCCACGTGAACACCGAATGTAACACACAATTACCTCTAGCAATGAGACGGGCACACCTTAACCTCCTGCAAACCACGTAACATCTGACGATCGACATTCTCCCTCATTTTCAATTTCATCCTACCTCTATGATCACAGAAAAGAGTTGCAAAGTTTACAGAAACACAATATTGCCAATGTCTGTGGGAGAAGAGCTCTGACTCTTCTGACATCTAAGGTGTAAGTAGCATCATTTTCCCATTCTGGCCAGTACTACTAATGAAAAATCACCTTTCAAAGGCACACAGGGATTACCACGGGACTCCTACACAACAGCGCTGTGGCTACTGGCCAGAGGCGTCTCTGCCACCCTGTAAAGTTCAGAACAAGCTAACATCCATTTGTGCTGGCTGTTACGTAACAAGGAGTGATACCGTGACACAACATGTGCAAAACAATTTCATGGCACAGGCTTATGCAAACACATGAAGTATTACAATAGGATGAGAACTAATTAGAAATTGGTGGAATTCCCAGGGCTCACCTCAACAGTAGGGACCACTCCACAAGGGCCATCTACTAGGAGACAGAGATCCATGTAGTTGGGACAACTTCATGATGTGAGGTATCAGGTAGTGAAACTCTGAATTACTATCACTGAAGAATATTATTTTGCATATTAGCCAATTACAGAAATCCTTAAATCTCATCACCTTCCAGAAACTCTTATAAACCTAGTTAATATTTATCTTTAGAATTTTTAGGGGAATATTTTATATGACAATGGATGTTGGAAGGAAAGCATAAACAAGTCTAGTGGGATCTCTAAACACAGCAATTAGAAGCTGTCAGGTTGATTAGGGAGATTTGCTTGCTTAGATGTAAGTTTTTTTCTTCTTTGCTCTCTGTAACCAAGCTATGGGGAGCAGAGCGCACGGGACTCTCAAGACACCTAGTTGGGATGTGTTACACACCGGGATGTGTTACACACCCTCGCACAGAGGGCACGAGCAGTTCCCTCTTCTTCACACTTCTGCTGTCCCTTACCAATACACTACTAAGCAGCCCCAACTCTTCAGCAGTAGATGTGGCCGCAGCGCTCCCAACAGGTCTTTGGTGAAGCTGGAAAAATGTAGCTGAAAAAATGCCTTCCTATGCTCCTTCACCTGAAATAATTTGAACCTATGTCTTCGACTTTCCTGGAGAGTCGTGGACTAGCAAGCTAAGAGTGAATCCCTGGCGTAGAGAATGTTTGTCTCACTGTCGTCCTGTTAAACTAATCCTTTTAAGTATTTTACAAATACTAAAAAAACTAAAGCAATCGAATGGCATTATTTTGTAAAGAAACCAGAAAAGGTGTGAGGTTCTTAGTGTCTTCCTTGTGGTTTGGTTAAACTACAAAGCTGGGAAGAGAATAATTACTAATAAAGCTCCAAATCTAATCTCTTGCGGTCACAGCCATTCCAGTAAACACACGTTTACCTTGCATTATCCACCTATTCAGAGGCAACTACAGTTCTTTCTGTACACTCCCTAGAACCAAACCTTTAGACTGTATAGTTTACACAGCCGTTACATTTTTTAAAGAAATGTAACGTTTACTCTTAAAGTAGCATAACAAACTATAGGAACTGTTTGTAGAAAGAAATGTTAGTTATGCTTTGCTCTTCTTTTAATCAATTAATTAAACAACTAATGTTCTTATTAGCACTCTCTTGCTGAATCTCTACAGAAGAAAAAGTAGTTTAAGCTATTTTTTGCAGTATCTTATCAAGACAATTGGTTGCCATGTCTTTGCATTTTCAAGCTTCCAAATTCAGTTTCCTACTGAAAAAAAAAAGTGCAAGAGAAAAAGTGAGAGAGCAGGCAAAGACTTTAAAGCCCAGCTGTGCTGCAAGATTGAGGAGTTCTCCATATTCTCCAAAGGGAACTGAAATTTGTGTTCGTCAGTCACTGAAATCTATAGCTGTCAAAGAAAGCAGAGGAAATCCACTTACGCTGATAGTGGAAGAGCCAGTTTGTACAGAGAGACAAAGTGTGGAGACGATGTTTAGAGTCCGGTTCTGTACAAACCTCTTAGTACATCAGGTTTGGATTCAACAAAGCAGTGACACTTGGGCTTGTTTCAAAACGACGGCTAGACTCATTTCCATCAGTGAGTTACAGCCCAGTTGAAAGGTTTTTAGGCAAACAAGTTGCTGTTAATTATGTGCACACTTGGAGGTACAAACACTACCGGGTGCTCAGACAGATGTAATGGTGGCAGGGAATTACAGCACAGGCTTACCTCCTGGGGAAATCGGGATTCAAACAGCAGCAGCAGCCACTTGTGTGACTGGTTAGGCTGTACTATGCAAGCCCAAAGGTGCCTCAAGGTAAACAAAACAGAGATTCAGGACCTGGACTTGCTTAGCATGTCAAGGAGAAGTTTGTGGGCAGACTACCTTGGGGACAAACAGCTAATGACAGTGTCTGAGAGACCAAGGTTATTAGTTATTCCACTTTATTCCATCAAGTTTGTTCACATACTACAAATAAATCCCATAGATGCCTTTTACGGGTTGCAACATAAAAACTTAATAGTTAAGGAGTTTCTCTTTCAAGTGACAGTTCAGATAATTATTCTTTTCAAAATCTGAAAAGTCATTTACGTCCTGGATTGAAATAACTTTTAACATGTTGCATTTAGATCAATCCCTTCACTATAGCATCTTGCAGCCCACGATATAATCTGCATGTTCGTTATTCAGTACACAGGACGACTCTGACAGCTTTCCCACAACCCTCGCTCTCACACAAATAACCATGACATACAGAGCCCATGTGCAAAAGCCTCATGGTCTGCACAGGAAAAAAAAAGTATACTTATGCTGTGGTTTTAATACAGATCATATTAAATATCAACAGATTCCATATTTGAAAATGTAACAGGAAAGCTACATTAAGCCTGCAAACTGGAAACACAGTACCTCAGCTACAGCAAACCTATCAGAAAATGGAAAGGACTTTTGGGAGACAGATGCAGCAGAGATTCAGACCTCTTTCTGTGCCTCTCTGCTGGAAAGAAGGGATGCAATATCAAAATAAAAAGGAAACATTGGAATTTTTTTTTTTTTTTTTTTTGGTAAATTCTTCACAGGGAGATTGTTTTTCTCCCAATGAAAACCACAAACTGTTCCGAGCACCAGTGGTCATATAAGCCTGTCACTGGATAAACTCTCATCTCAGTCAGGATGATGAATTCCTGTCTGTCTCATCTTTCAGCTGCTTATCCAGTGGTTGAAATGCCAACCACCAAACGCCCAGGCAGGAGGACCAGGGCAGCTCTTCAGAGCCCTGCGGAGCCCTCGCCCCGGTGCCCACCGGCATGTCTCCACCAAAAGGTGAGGCACTGCCTGCTGCTGCGACTGCTTTCTTACAGCCTTGCCTACTGATGGTCTCTCCATCCTCATCCTGTCCCCAGCCTGTGTTCCTTGAGAAAACGGATTTGTAGTGCAGTGAAAAAGCAAAAAACCCTTTCACGCAAGTTTCCTTCCTTTTTTTAGTAATACAGGCTGAGCCATTGCTACCACTACACTTAATTAAAACATCACTTTGCAAGAGTCTACTCTATTGAAAGTTTAAGCCTGAATCATACCACCATTATTTAACGAAGCTAAAAGAAGGAGAGTGCAGAGCAGCGCCTGGGAAAAGAGGGAGTCTGTTGACAAAGCAGTGAGGAGAAAGAGCAAAGGGGAGTGTAAAATACATGGAGGTTATAAAAAATGAAAAGGGAATTTAACAGTACTATGTGACAAAGCGAGCCTACATTTATTCATGTATTACTGAAGCCTGTCACTCCCCTTATGAGGAAAAGCTGGTACAGAGGTATCTTTCAAAAAGTTCTCATGGCAGGAAACAACGACGACGAACAACTAAACCCCTGTCCCGTGCCCCGTCCCACCAGCAATACGGTGTAGACCAGCACCTGCCAAGCAACAGAAGTCAGTCTGGTTTCACAAAGGTGAAGAAACCAGAGCCAACATCTGCAGGGAATACAAAGCAGGCACAGCTCGCATAGCCTACTGCACAGCACCACTGCCTTGGGAATCAATATCCTGGAGTAAACACCCTACAGAGGAGCTGTTCTGTCACTGACTGGATGTCCCGATCTATACCCTGGCTGGGAAAGCAGGGACTGACTGCAGAGCCCTAACTTCCCGCAAACATTCAGTCTTACATGCTGGAATCCTGCTGCCAGTGTGATCAGCTTCCGCCAGCCCAAGAGACAGAGCAAGTGAAAGTAGCTGGAGTGATTCGCTGAAGAGCCAAGAAAATCAAGTACTTTGCATGCTTTGCTTCATCAAATCCAATCCCATTTGAAAAATAAGTGACCAATCACTCTGGGAGAAGACTTGGTCGAAGTTCAGCACACACCATGGGTGAAACAAAAAGCTTGAGGAGAGGTTGTCCTGGCAACACTGATTCATATTTAAAGATAAAACCACTCTCCAAAGCTAAGTTAAAGGGGATGGCAGCGATAGGAAAAAAAAAACCTGCAGGCATTCATAACATCTTCATAGCAGAAAGCACTGCCTTCTGTCAGTTGCCTGAATTATTTTGGGACTGTTTGGTAAGGTTTCCGCTACTCATTGAAAAACATTCTTTTTATAGCAGCTTTTAAGACAAACAAGTAAGCCTTCAGTCTGGAAAAAAACACAGCATAAACTCCTCCAAGTTACTCATCATGTAAACAGACATGATGCCTCAATATCTAAAGTACCACCTTCTCTTTTTTTACTATTAACACAGCAGCAGACAGTCCTAACATTGCAGTATAGCCCTGCGGTCATTACCAACGTGTGCGTGTAGGCACTTTGGAAAACCTAGAGACTGGTAAAGAGTTTTCACTTGGGTTTTTTTCAAGCTGCTCTCTGGATAGTTGGGGATTTTAAGTGCTTTAAGCAACATGTCACGTCCTCTGCAAGGAGTCTCACTGGACCTGGGTCTGATGAGATGGGCAGGATAACCCATGACATCCCAACAGGCATTTGTTGGGACGTGAACACGCACAGAACGGCAGTGCCAGAGCGCTACATGCTGGATCCCACCATGTAGCTGGGCAGTCTATCCAGGTACTTCCTTCCAGCAGCAATCTCTTGGGTCAGAAATTCCAAATATTAATCGCGTTTAGTAAATTGCTTTGTTGCTAAAATGCTCTGCCTCTACCTTCACCAAAATTCTCCTTGTTGTACCTGAGACAAACGTAGAACATGTCTGATTTTGCATATTGTTACCCTGCATACTTCTGTCAGGATCACGACAATGTAGCTAAGCTGGAATATCCCAGGCTATTAGTCTCTTTCCGAGTTGTTTGATACCTAAAGGGAGGTGGGAGAAAACAAAGGGAATAAAACCTACGTTTCCAAAGAAAAGATAAAGGGTTTACAGAGTTTTGCCATGCCATTTCAACCTCCCTTATCAAGTACCTTTTGTTTTTCTTCTTTTTGTAAATATCAAGGCCCCATAGTCACACAGGCAGTTATAGAGGTGGCTTGAACAATACCCAAATATTTTTCCCAAGCAGACATGCTTCTCTGTGAGCTCACTGTTAGGATTTTTATGTCTCCTGGTTCTCATGAGCTGCCACCCACCTGCAATACTGGTTTTCTAGCCAACAGGTTGCTCGTTTGCCTGGCACTGGTCACCGAGCAGTGCCTCCCCGCCATCCCTTGTCTCGACTGACCTACACCATTTTGTCATAAGCTAATAACAATTCACTGATTATCATTTTCCCCTAGATCATTAGCTCTAAGATCTTAAGACACTCCCAACTTTTTGCAACTTGACAGCTTCTATCATTTTTCTCTCATTGGCACTTTCTATATGCACACAGTGCTTAATCTCTCCTCTCTATTAGTCTCCTGAATAGCCTCTTGAGGCAACCACTGCTGAAATTTGAAGAATGGCAGTAAATTGGTGGAGAAGATTGATTTAAACACAGGCGAAGTCTTCATCAGATCTTTCAGTTTGTGAATAATAGACATTATTTAATTCCTCTCCTAACAGTCATTTTTCATGCCACTGTAGAGAGGCTCACTGCTCCCTCATTCCCAGGCCCAGTTGAGCACTGAAGATACGCAGTTTTTGCATTGGTCAGTCAGCTCACTTTCAACCTTTACATTCATTTCAGCATTTTCACTTCAATTTCTTTCTTTATTATAATCTTTTTGAGGCCTGACTTTTACCAGTACTATGCTAACAGACGGCACAATCCTGCCCTCAACAACGACCAGTCTAACAGGTTTATAAAGATAGTGTTTCCTTAAGGGGAACCAACAGGAGGGCAGAGCAGAAGCATGCAAGAGTTAGATTTAACTGTTTGGCAATAAAGGGTGATCCCAACATCTGCTGCTAATGCAGGATGAGCCTCAGCTATAGCAAATGTGAAAAGAAGGGGGAGAATGAAAAGAAAAATACAAACCCAACCCCCCTACATGCTTGGAAATCCTGGAGAGCAAGAGCCGCCGCTGCTGCAGCCACCTCTGTGATTCTGCACACACGGGAAGCGAATGCTCTGCCCTCACGTGAGTACGGGGCCGCAGAAGAGGTGCAAGGTAACTGCTTCTGAGTGGCTGCTACGGGGGTGGCTCAGGGACCTCCTGGCAAGCACGCTTCTCTTGCTGGATCCTACCCTTGCCCCCATTCAACCCCTCAAAGAAAGCTCTGCCTATGTTCTCCAGGACTGTGCTCCCAGAGGGAAGTCTGCATTAGCAGCTGATTTACGGAATTATTTTATACAGACATTTTCCCACTGCTTCTGCCTAAAATGGCTTGCCATCAGCACCCCGAGTTCTCCTACTATGCAGGCCTTCCACGGCAAATTACTCTAGGACTGTGTACGGTCTATTCCCTGCAAGAGTTATTTGTGCTTAAGGTAAGTGATAAAAGGGAACGGATAATTACCTATCTGAACACCAGCAGCAATTAAGGAATTTAGGGCCAAAACAGCTCATACTTGAAGAAGTGAATAGACTGGGGGGAAAAAAAATGTTGGGAAGGTTGCAAAGAAAGAATCATTCCCAAAGAGAAGTTCTTTGTGAACATATCAGAGCGCCAACAGTATTATTTTTAGGCATAGGAACATGAAGTATACCTAGGTAGGTAAGAAAAAATTAAGTGGGTTTTTTTCCATCTTGCCTCATAAATGCAAGTAATAATAAACATGTAAAAAGTGATTTTTATGTATGTCATTTACAGAAGGGACTAGATCTACTGGGAATTTTTCTTGATAATTTAGCCAGTAGGATGCTGCCAGCGTTGGGGCTTTTCCCTAGGCAATCCTCACCAACTCCAAGTCATCCCTGCAGGCATGGTCCCAGCCACAGGGAGCAGGGCAGGATTCCCTCCCGTGGCCCCTGCTTCTCCTTTGCAGTGAACCAAAAGAGAAAACATGTGAAAGGAAGGATTTGGGACCAGAGTTTCTCAGGCGTTCAGCTGTTTAATGTCACAGACACGTGCATAACGGGACTTTCAAAAGACTCTAAGCAAGCTACAAAGTCATGGGAATTCAGAATCCATCCCAAAAAACTGTGTCAGGCATCCAGCTTTGTAGTTCAATGCCTTTACAGCAGAGCTTGGTAAAACATGGAACCTACATCCTTTTTTTTTTTTTGATTCATAGTGATGAACAGCTAATTATTTGGATCTCAATATGAAAAATACTCTGTTCTGACATCTTCCATCCAAAGAAAAGCTGCCAGTTCTCCGTCACCCTTCCCTCCAGGTTCACCACAGTGGAAAAAACAGCCCTGTGCTGCCCTCGGCCACTGCTGACTCCTGGGAATGATACCCCAGTAGTGCTTGCCTCCATTGTCCCCTCTGGACTCGGCAGCGCTTCCTGGGATGCACTGTGACATTCAGCTTGAGGGAAGAATCACACTGCATTAGGAGAGAGGGACTGTGCAGAGCTTGGCGCAGGGGAGACAACAGGGTCATGAGCTGAAGCATCGGTAGCAAAGCACTAGCAGAGAAATGCCGCTAAACTGACATGAAAGGAGATGTTTGTGGTTTTTTGCAGGCTCAGAAGTGAAATATTGGAATTGTGGTTTTAAAGATCCATGCCAAAATCCTGTGACATTTATCTGATAAAAGCAGCCATCATGGAAAAATCTGTCTTCCTGATGGAAGCTGCAGTTTTGCACAGAGTTCCTCTTCCATGAGAAAATCATTCCTCCAGCCAGCCTCAGATGATCTTTGCAAACAGGACCCTGTTATTCAAGGGTACATTCCTCTGCCACCACAGCCTTCCAAACCCTCCAAGGCCAAACCAAACCCAAATACACCCCTGTCACCAACGGTGTAAAACTCAATCCAGTGGACAAGGACTGGCGTGCCTTATCCAAAGCACAACTGTAGAAAAGCTCAGGTTTTCCTCTCCCAAGTTTCCCTTCTTTAAACAGAAGAAACCTGTGATTAAGACCAAATAGGTTAAGTGGAACCCACTCCAACCCCTTCTTCTGAAGCCTACATCAATCATCAAGCTTTCCCATTGCTTTTGGTATTGTTGTGTCACTGGAACATTACAGAGATTGGAAACAACAACTGATCATGCTGGACTCTACTTGGGCTCCCTGACACTCTGCTAAGGTCAGAACTGTGACCTCTGTGGCAGGCTTCTGTCACCTTGTCACTCTCACTGGGTAAGCCTTACTGCCCATGCTGCTCATCTAAAATAGCACAGCAATGGTGCATTACAAGATTTAGGAGAAAAACCTGGCCTGCATTTACAGCATTTTGGAGAACTGCTGATTTTCTTTCCTGACATGAAAAGATTTAGCTTGCTCAAAATGTGACTGAAAGGTCTTTAAATAAAGCAGCCAAATGATTTTCCAAATTATAAAATGTGAATGACTGAATTTTTGCCATAGTACCTGCTAAATCTCCTGATAATGCCAACAGCCTGTATATATGTGCAAGTTTGAATTACACAGAGCATAAAGCTTTCTAAGTTCACATATGAAAGGAGAAGCGTAAAACAAAGAGTACATCACCACCTAAGACATGGAGTCAACATTTTTCTATGAATATCTGAATGGGTTTCATAAACTGGATTTTAGGCAGTTGGACTAGATGATCTTCAAGTCCCTGCCAACAGGACTGTTCTATTTTGTCCTATCCTATCCTACCCTAAACTTCTCTCTCATTCATGTTCACTCCTTTCTTCTCTTGAAAGGCCACTGTTCTGGAATTTTTAAAAGAAATTACACGTTTGAAATGGATTCTGAATGCAGAAATTGCCCTCAGTTATCCCAGGAGGAAAATACTGAAGTAATGACAAAACATCCAACACATCTGCAAATTTCCCTTGTTTGTATTCAATCCGTAAAACAGGTAAAAAACCCAGTAAGTAAAACCAAAGCCACAGCAATATCCTTACTAATACTCTTAACACACAAGCGATATTTTAGTTTCACAGCATGCCTGCCTGAACAAAGAACTGTTCATCAACATAAGGTATGGAACGCTTAGTTCAAATGTTGTCTAGGCTGCAAAGGTAGCAGATTATTAAAAGTAAAAATAACTACCACTGGACAGATTAAATCACCGCCCTCATTCTGAGCAGAATATCCTTCTAAATATCAGCTGCTTTTGAAACTGAAAGATGGCAATGTCTATAAAACTTTACTGCAGACTAATCCAGGAGATGAACTGGTAGCTTGTCAATGGCTCTACAAAAATATATAAAGCACCTTGCACAGATATTTTACAGAGAGATGATCAGGATATGGTTTTATATACTTCAGCTTCATGATTTATTGGATGTCTACTCAGTATAAGAATAGAATAAAGGAAAAGGATGTTTCCACTTCAGCAGACTTCCACTTCAGAAGCCAAAATATATGAAAATAAACTGATCCCTGAAATTCTAGTAGATTTTTTCCTCATAAGTATGATTTACAAAATATATTTGTCCAAATATTTTTTTATTTTGTAGATATTTTTATGTACCTATTAAACTAAAATATATTACGGCTTGCTTAGAATCTATTTGACAATTATATCCTGTGTATTATTAAAATGTTGTGAACTTTGAACATTCTTTTTAAGTGAAATGGTGTTAATGTTACCTGTTGAGTACATGGCAGGAAAGGAAACACAGGCTGCACAAACATCTGAGCAAATGCTGGACAAATCGGGAAGGCTGGATCCAGTTCACAGGCCTTGTTTGCTATCTTGGCCATGTCACTGAATCAACACTCTGGGTATCAGTGGCTACTTGTGTGCTCGGGTAAGGCAGCGGGAGGATGGTAAACACATCAGGACTCATGTAGGGAGATGGAGAGCTTCTGAATTGCCACCATTAATGGTGGTGATTTTAAGATCTTCAACATACATTATTCATATTACTTTAATTTTAAGAAGCTTAAGCTTCAGGTTGAAATGCTCAGTGAAAAACCAACAACAACATACAGAGTTACCAAGATTAAGGTTAATTAAGTCTCTGGTAAGATAAAAAAAACCACTACTGCAAACACCACAAACAACACAAAAGGTTTCCATGAGCTTTCATTTGGGTTTCTGTATAAGTTTCCTTTGGCAAAGGAAGCAGTCAACACGGTCTGTGACTCGCATCCTCGTTAAAAGCATGTTCCAGTTCTACACATCCAAGCACCTTTACCAAAACTGGCATCCCTTCATGCACAGAATCTCCAGTGTAAGAGGCTGGGTTGGTGGCACGTCTCATCAGGGAAACAAAAAAGTGCCTGGGTCTTCACAAATTCAAACGAGTGACACAGGAGGTCTGGTTTTACCATCCTGGAGGAATCACATGTGAGATCACAAACATTATAGTTTTATTCTTCCCCCATTACTTCCACAAACTCTGCCCTGAAGGTCTTTACCACAGCAGTTTACATTTGCATCATTTGCACACCAACGTTCCTCTGCAAAACCTTCCTACACAACGAAGAACCACAGCGAGAGAACCAAGGAACGCTGAACAGCCCTACAAAGCGATACCGTACCTGTCCACAGACGACAGGTTTTTCTGATTTGTTAGTCAGCTCAGGCCTAGGTGTGGAAAAGACTGCTCAGATTTTCTTGGTTGGCAATGTTTTCTTAAGAACGGAAAGCAAAACAGCTAGCTTAGTTCTCGATGCAAGCTAACTTTTCTGGCTGTGAGAATGTCAGCAGCTCTCTGTGCTGGAATGACCCCACTCCTCTCCCAGACAGGCTGTCAAGCACAGCCCTGGCAACTGCCCCTGCTGTGCCTGCTCTACCGCTGAGTATCTCATCCTTTCCGGCAGAAAATGCAGAGTATAATTAGTTTTTTTTCCAGTCTGGTCGATGACTTTTTATAATTAATTTCATCTACCTTCTCTGTTGAAATATATTTTTAAATGGAATATACCTAAAGGTTACAGTTGGTATTAAAATGAATCAAGTAGCCAAATAATGGTAAATAAAGTAACCATAAAACAATAAACAAATTACAAAATTCTAAGACTCACCGCTGTTATCCTGGATTTCACTCCAGCCCCTCTGTTGCATTTCACTCCAGCCCCTCTGTTCGTTTCAGCCCCTCATTTTGCATTTTATAGAGTGCAAAATTATGGAGTGACTCCGTTTATCTGAGCACATAATCTGAATGGCCTTTCCAACCTGACAAAGGCATAAAACCCTCAAAAAAAAAATCAGTATACGTGCTTACCCATGCTGCTGCTGTCATTCTTCCAATCTGCCAGTCGAATGACTGCATGAAGACTTCAGAGCAGTCAGAGGATTAACTGAAAGAGAACAAAAAAATATTCAGTTTACTTTTAAAAAAGCAAACAGGTGTAAGAAGACAAATGAAAACAACATCAATTCCATGAATTCAGGCATAATTGCTAGAACATTGTAAGGTAATAAGTACTTCCTGATTAATGTTCCCCTCTTCTCACTCATTACAGCGCAGGGTCTGTGGTACCAGTTTCCTATTCCCAGCGGTCACTGGTGTCTCCTAGGACACGCCATTCAAACCTTTTCTCTTCTGCTTAGACCTTCATTCACCATGTCAGCTGAGAATCGGGACTAAAACTTCCATTTGCTGGAAATGTACCTAAATAATTTTATAAACAGGTTTAAACACAGCCACTTCCCAAAACATAGAAACTTCTGTTATCTCTTCCTAATTTCTCTTCCTTCATCATTCTCTCCCAATAAAACTTTGCTGTTGAAGTATGGAGGTCTAAAGTTTAAGCTTATTTTAGTTGCTCAAACACTATGACTGGGAGAAAAAAGAAAACCAAAACAAAAACCACTTGCAAAAAGATTCCAGACATGTATAATGCCGAAATTGGAGAAGCTTTCCTCTCATTTCTATGTGAGGAAAGGAGTGGAATAACAAGTCTTTTTTGTATTGCTGGTGTTTATGCCGCTACTGGTTATAGATAATCAGGTATTTAACAACATTAGCACATAAGGTCAACAATTAGACTTAAGGGAGTTGGCACACATCATCTAGTGACATGTTAGGCACTATTAACCAAATAATTTAAGATGCAAACTATGGAATCACCCGAAATGCAGCAAAAAGGAATGTGAAAGACAGGAACCATGACATCAGCCATCACCCAGTGGAGAGGGAACACAAAAACATCGTAACTGCCTCTGAAGAGCTGTTGTTTGGGTAATTATGTATCAGCTACAGAATTGTCAGGTGCACTCTGTTAAATAAGCCTCTGCTTTCAGAGAGCAGCCCTAGCCGGGTCTCCCATGAAGCTGAGCGAGTCACACCCGAGTTCCTAACTGGAGGTAACAAGACATCAAATTCACCTTCTTTTCTCCCAGATTCCCAGGCTGTGATGCAATTCTCTCCCGGAGGAGCTCCACACCTGGTTATGACTCAGTGTGCAGTTCCAAACTGTGCTGTCTAAACGCTGGAGAGTAGGAATAGAGGGGCTAGTAGGGATGGGATGAGCATGAGCAAGGCCCTAGAGCATTCCTCCTCCAAAGAGACTAACGTATGAATGCACAAAGCAATTCTTTTCCTCTCTCTCCATCCTTCACTTCACCCCTGCAATAACCATGCTGCTCTCGTGCCCTCCTCTATGCCACCTTTCGAGAAAGAACCGCTCACCTGAGATTCCCATCAGGTGTGATTGTTTTTAACGCTGATGAAAACCCTTGGTAACAATTCCCTCTTACGTCTTCCTTCACTAATGGGTTACAGTCTTACTACAACCAGAAATTGAGTTAGGACGCTTGGTTTACCTGCTTCCTACCCAAACAAAGTCTAAATGCAGATACCGACTGCATTGAAACACTCAGTACAGAAACTGTAAAGAAGAACCCTCACCCCTGAGGCAAAAGTAATTATTAGTGAACTATGACTTCATTCCATTGGGATCTTCCTATTTCTTGCTGGAGTTTCATCATACACATAATGATTAGAACACACCTGCCTAAGTTTTAAGTTGCTTATTTTAATAATTGAAATGTTTAGGGTCTTTTAAAGAGAATTTATTTTTTGTCCCCCCAGGAGAAGCCGTAACATGAACGGATATTGGCTTACTCTCCTTTGTCCACAGGAACACAGCTTTTGCAACTTCCCTTTTGATTGAACTTTTACAGCTTGTTTTACAAGGTTTCCAAAGATACACGACTGTTAGTTACAGAGATTTGTGTTCTGTGTTTGAAAACTCCAATTACACTTCCTAATTAAAGCCTGAAGTGACAAATTTTAACTGAGTGCTCTACAGGTGTCAAATGGAAGCCAATAAATGCAGCAAATTTTATTGAAGAACCAGAACCCAGTTACCATCTGCAACTTTTGCTACAGACTGAAGTTCAGCTCAGGGAATGCAAAATATGTTAAGTTTAAAAAAACACAACAGTAACAAAACAACAACAAAAAATCCATTTCCTATTTCAAACTTAAAAAATAATGTAGGGTCAGACACTCATAAAGTTCTACCCTTTGGGTTTGCCAGCTGCCTTTCAGAAAAAAAAACAGCTTACTCCAAAACTTCCAAGTGTTTTCAGTTCTATCTTCTACACTGCCACTCAAGCCTACAATGTGAAAATCTTATCAAGTTTACCGATGGGGGAAAAAACGTTTTCTAGAAACACCCCGTTGCTTCCAACAAAAGCAGTGAGGGACAGATGCTGAGAAATGCTCCTGAAGCTGTAGGCCAGGGCCGGCCCCACAGCCAAGGCCTGTGAACGTGGGTACTGCTGCCTGTGGAACCAAGTCAGCTGCTCACGGTCCTGCATGCTTTCTCCTCCTCCTTCTCCTTACGGAAATAAAGGACCTGGCTACGGGCATGCTGCTGCACAGAGCACAGCCCCGGGATCAGGCGGCAGGGCCGGCTGCTGCATCGCTGCGACGGGTTCACTTCCAAACCTCATTAAACTGGGAGGCAGGCTTTGGGGAGGGTGAAGGACAGGGCTTGTGCTTGCCGCCTTCTCAAGCTTCTCTGTCTCCCCATACCTCTCCTATACCCTGCACTGCCTCATCCCCCGATACTTTTGGGAATGCAGCACCATATTAGATGGGAAAACCAAATGAATTGCAGAGCTGAAGCACCTCCAGGCAGTGGATTTGGTTCCTGCATACTAAGCCCTCTACAGTACAGGGCTGTAGTCAGGAAGACGGCTGCTAAATTAAATAACACCGAATGAGTGCAACTATCACGATGGAATAAGGATCTCAAAAGTACAACCAAAACACCAGAGACCAGCTGGACAATTAAGAAATCAGAAAGTACCTGTAGTTCTCACAAAACATGGTGCGGGATAAAACACCTGTTGACACGTCTGCTGCAAGTCTTCTCAGGCCTGTCAAGCCTTTTCCACAAGTTGTTTCTAGTGAGCTCTTTTTTTTTTTGGTTGGTTTATTTTTTTAAGTGATTTGTTATTTTGTGGAGCCACCATCCTAAACATACCAGATACACTTCTCATTTACGGTTCACTTAGATTGGTTGGGTTTTTTTATTGTTCCCTGACAAGTTTCTGGATTACCCCTGCTCTCTGTAAATAACCAAAGCACGATGTGAACTTCACTATCACATCATCTCTGCTGCTTAGATGGAAAGACAGCACAAAATGAAAACATCAGAGAAGTTTTCTGGGAGAAACATGCTAAACCTCAAGCACTGTTTAAATTAAACATTAAAACTATTGGTCTCTCAACTAAATACCATCTTACATGCATGCCAGGAGACACAATTTATCCCTAGTTTCAAGTTACTTTCATTTTTTAGCTCACAAAGAAAAGCTTTTCACATTTATAACACAAAGAGATAAATTATTCAACCTAAAAAACCTGACGTTTAAGAGGAACAGGCCCAAGCATGTCAGCACATGTTAGTTATTTTACCAGAGTTGACAGGCCCATCTGCAACAGGCTGCTGTGGCTGAACGGCCAGCACCAGGAGCTGCAGGGGAGCCTCAGAGGGTTTACTCAAGGCAGGCAAACAATAAACCACGCACCAAAATCTCCCTTCTTAACCTCTTGAATTTTCAGGATTGCAGTCCAACGATTATATGAAACTTTTACTGCTTTATGTATTATATACAGTGTATTGTACCATACAAAGTGCTTATGTATTTATGAAGGTAATACAATCCAGACATGATATTTTCACAGTCTTCCATGTTTCTGACCCCTCTGACTTCTCTCAACGTTTTATATTATGTGGAGCAAATGTCTAAAAACACAGGAGTTTTGCTTATGAACCAAGGCACTGAAACTTAAGATTCTTCTAAACGTTTTGAGCATTTTAGGCTTTGCTTTTTATTTCCAGTGTTGCCACACTGGATATATAATGGGATATACTGCCTATCTTTATGAATAAGCAGACTTTAAAAAAAAACCATCTCACTAATCTCTCAGTCTCGGTGAAATCTCAAAACAGCTAAAAGTATGTGCTGGGGAAAAAGAAGTAATTTCCTTTCAAGCAGATGTTAGGTCTCTCATTTCAATGAATATCTCTCCCTCTTGTTGTTATGGGAGAAGGAGCAAATGCAAGGGCCCCCCTCTTGGCTTCACAATAACAAATGATAGAGACCTTTTCATATCTGTTCTTATTTAGTGCTTCTCCATAGTGACCAGTATCATCTTTTCACTATTCCATAAAAAAGTTTTTCCACATCTCTAACCTTGCTTGTTATCCCTGGTCATTATGCTTTAATCTGGCAGAAAAACTCATTATGAGATCCAAAACTAGAGGAAATGACTTGGGAGCGCACGTTTTCAAATTGTGAGAGCAGGCACTTGCACTGCTTGCAGAGGGGTGTATTATGCCTTCTAGTTTCTACATTACAAATGGGTATTTTTAGAGATAATTTAGTTCCGCACTACGAGATGAGGCAGTTTAGCCAGGGCTATAAAGGACAGCAGAAAAGATGACTCTCATGACACCTGAATGTCAGAAAGCTGTGGCATCATCCTCAGTCTAAAGCGGTCAGCAAGGAAACCTGGACATGGCAAGCTTCGTCTTGGTCCCAAGAGGGAAAGGGGATAAAAGTGAAGAAGTTCCACCTAGCTACAATTTGCAATCTCACCAGGTGTGGTGTCTTTCCAGCTGAAATCCTAGGAAGCAATATGAGGCGCTTCTATGTGCTTTAAAAACTGATCTTCCTTGCTCCATTTGTGCACATCCAGAACTGTCCTAACCAAGCCGACGAGTACCCGTGAAAATTTACAGAGGCAGTGACTGGCACGGATGCATCAACCTGCAAATGCCTCCAGATCTGGGGCAAGTACTGAGGATTTTCAGTGCTAGTTGGAGGGAATAAACAGACAAAGTGAAATTATTAGAATCAGGGCAGCATCCCCCACACGTGCAGGTAAGGAAGGAACGGTTCCAAGGTCATCAACCATTGCAGCAAAGGGAGAAGAAAATTAACATTTTGTATAAGGAAGAGTTTTTGAGGACTGTTTTGCTACAAGGCATCTTCGCCCATTAGTGAGATAAGGACTGCCTCTTGGCCTTGAAAAACCTCCTGCTGATAAAACCAAGAGCTGAAATCAAGGGGCTTAAGAGCACACTGAAGTGCTTTACCAAGCAGGGACCGACTTGTACACATGCCTAAATGCTTCACAAAACATCTGTTACCACTGACAGGGACTGAAGATTGTGCAACTAATAAATAAAGCCCTTGAAGTGTTCACATAGAAGCATCCAAGTAGCACACGGTGTTTATCAGTGAAGATATTCCAGACTGGCTCTACAGTTCCTCATGATTTAAGAACCAAACCCAGTTTACAGCCATCCGTAGGTCATATCCTGCATTATTAATTATACCTCTCTGGTTTTTCCCCCACCCCTCTGCTACCACTGAACAGAACCAGTGGGTGAAAGGAAGATGATGTTAGGTCATTTGGGACCTTGGCAGGAAATTCATCATCATCTAAGCACATGACTTTGTAACCAACCTAATAAGGTGGTTTCTGTCGCTAAAGATGACTGCAGGGGCCAGGCCCCAGCATGGGAAGGTGTTTCCGAACTTGAGGCTTAACCTTCAGCATGCTATCATCCCTCCTGCCACTTGTTTTGACAACACAAACATTTCAGACACTGGCATCACAAATGAGACTTCACACTTCAGCTTTAGACTTTTCATAACGTTAAGTGCTGCTAGGATTTCTCTGTTTTCTTTAAAGCTACTGTATGGACAGTAGCTTCATTTAGACAGCGATTATCCACTCTGAATCTGTAAGAAGATTAGAAGATAAATATTAATAAGATTAGTCTACATGGGGAAATTAAAAGGACCTATGAATAACGTTGCTCTGTATAATTTAACACAGATATCTATCATGATATTAAGTGAATCTGATTATGTTTAATTTGAAAAACTGGAGACAGTGAAATAATCAAACTTATTAATAAACAAAGTTGGGCAAAATCATCGGTTCCCATCCACTTCTCCTGTTATACCAAAGCCTGGCATTCCCAGTACTGACGTTCACAGCTGCCTCCTCCTCCTGCTATGAATACTACAACCATGTTTACCCATGTTAAATAAAGACGAACACAATGCAAATACTACCAAAAAAAGGTGAAGTATGTAATGGGCCAGACAAATACAGCTAGAACGCTCCATTCGATTCAGCGGAGGTAAGCCACAGGATTTTTTTGGCACCACCCAAGGTGCTTGAGAAGGGTTACGTATGACACTTCAGCGTACCCACTACAGGACAGGTCAATGGTCATGGTACCTGTAAGTGATCTCTTCAGAGCAGACATTCCCTGAAGTGCACAAGCTCAGGCGTTAACTGGCTAAATCCAGGCTAACAGTAAAACAGACACATATCTCTACAAAAGTGAGAAGTGTCTTAGGAGGACACTTATTTTCTTCACAAGTTCCTGACTGTTCCAGGCAACAATTAAAGTGTGCATGTCTATGGCAGCAAAGAAAATGAGAGATTTCCATTATCTTCATAATGAATTTAATTTCCTGAACTTGGTTTGTATTTTATTGAATTTACTGACAGGCACAATCTTCAGCGATGCAATCTTCATGCTTCTAAAACCGAAGGAGTAATGCCAGTTACACCATACTATTTACTACAGGTTACCTACTAAGAGTTTCCCTTCATTGGGATTTATTTTCTGCATGAAAATAAATTAAAATCTTGAGGGAAGGAAAGAGAATAGGTAAGAGAAATGTTATCGTTTCAGCTGTCATTCTAATATCCTAGAATCACAGCACTAGCACGATCCCTCAAAAGCTGCAAGCGGGTCCATTTGTTAAGACCCATAGCAATGGGACAGTCTTTAAGCTAGGGCAGAGCTTTCCTACCACAATCTTCTCTCTAAAAGGATGGGCTTACCCTCACACACTTGGGGCGTTTCTTCGGATTGGGAACTCCTGTAAACAGGTCATCCCTCCAGCACGTTCACAAACCAAAGAATTGGACACTATACAAAAAGGCAAACATCTCCCACAGTCGTCATTGTTAGTAGGGACTCATGCTTTTCTAAGCGAGTTACTCATTCACTACACACGTTGCATGCCTTGACACATCGGTATCTGGTAAGTAAATACATTTTATCTCACTCTTTGATGTAACACGTATGGATACTCTACACTTTTTCCCATATAAATTCCCACTAAGAAGGCATTATAGGAGCTCATTTTTACATAAGATTTAACGGCCCAATCTGAAAAAGATAGCTAAAGGCAGATATCTAGCTATATACACTTTTTTCCCCCAAATCAGATCTTTGGTTTTCTAAGGCCCTGTCTAAAAAGGCACAGAAGAGATCCTGCTTTGAGGGAAGTCTGCTTCAAGTGATTGTTGTCTGTCTGTAGAAAACCTGCCTGTCTTGTTACAGGTGGGTATTGAATGAGTGAGATGAGGCCAAGAAGGAAAATGGTGTCTTGCTGTGAAGGCAGTTGTTGAATGATGAAAACAGCAGGGAGGAGGAAGGATTCAAAGATCCTTTTACAAATGAAACTTTCCACTGAAGGCCACAGAGATCTTGGTGATATGGGTGCTGAAATTGTAAGTGGGCTGCTGCACAAGCGATTCTTTGCTCCTGCAGAGCTTACCTAAAATATTTAATAATAACTTTCTCTTGCTAAATTATCCTGGAGACTCTAGTGTATTAATATTAGAATTTTTCCCTTGTGCTTTGCATATCAGAAAATTAAATTCATGAAGCACTTCCATTTCATAATTGCTTCGTATCCTAATTCAGCGATCTGCAAACATCTATGAAGAGTACTATAATCTCCGAACACAGCAAATAGTGTTTGAATATTTTAGTAAGAGCCCACTTTCAGCTAGTAACAGTCAGTTTAGAGTAATGCTGGTTGCTTTTCCTGTGCTATGCACTCAACAAGATGCTAGAGCTATTACAGAAAGGAAAGAAATAGCAATGAAACATCCCTGTGGCATGTGTTAACAGAGGAGTTCTACACTGTGCTGGTCCTCTGAATCACATGCAGGAGTTGTCTGTGTTATTAGGTAACAGTATCTGGGTTTATAAGTGGTGCTCTGAGGTTGCAGGAAACTTTCTCATTATTTGCTCAGAAATGCTGAAGCTGAATAGGACAGGAGGAGTGAGGTAGGAGGCCAATCACACTAGTCACGACCTAAACCATAGCCAGGTAGATGTCTTTTCTTCTTTTCAGTCAAATTGGACAACTTCTTTCTCACATTCTGCTAGCATGCTTTACATAGAGTCCTGGAAAAAAGTCTAATCATCACAAAAGAATTAAAGCTCTTTGAGATACATACCACGTTTTTGCCTTTCCTTCGGCTTTGTAGAACGCTGCCTCAACAAGGCTTAGATCTTCACTGGCGTCTTTGAATGTCACAGCAGCGCAAACAGGAAATGCAAACACAGTCACTGCATTGAACATGCAAGTAGAAGAGTGACCCTGGCAAAATGAAACCCTATCAGCAGAGATGGGGACAATGTACTACTTGAACTGAAAGGGTTCAACAGTTCCGGGTATCCCAACAGTTGCTGGATCCACAAAACAAGATGAAAAACTCTACGCAGAACAGAGTGGGAAACAGATGCAGCGAGACACTGAAATAGATTCTCCAGAAATAGGAACAGGATAGAAATAATTACACCTCTAATGCCAGCAGTGAAACTGAAGGAAGGTGAACCTCCCTTATTCAAAGTTTTGTTTAGAAGCTCTATCGTCTTACCAACTTTGCTTCTGAGGAAAGATGCTCCTTTGTTCTTCATGTTCCCGAGAGAAGACGCAACACAGACTTCTGGGGATATGACTGCAACGACTGAGGATAGCTCAAAGGATTTATTAAAACTTGCATGTGTAATCATGGCCTTGCTGCAGTTTGCAGTAGATTCACTGGTTTCTGAAGTGTTAAGTTTTCATTCAGTGACATAAGAATCCTCACAGACCCCTGAACAGTAATGCCTCAAACCTGGCAGAAAACTCCATACCACTTCTCAAAGCAGGAGATTGATCCAGCCATAGATTGGACTACTCTGAGCCTGATCGCCACGCTGTGAAGAACATACAATCAAGGACAAAGAGAGCATGCAGGAGCTGGCTGCTGCCACAGTCATACTCAGCTTACAGAAGGAGAATACGACCACGAGTGTTTGCCATTCTGCCCAGGGTCTTAAAAGGATCTCCTGATGTGGAGTGCTCAGGTTTCCAAATCTGAAATAATTTATGCTTCTCTCTCCCTCCCCATTCTGGTAAAGTTTTGTTTATTTAAATACATTTCTATATTTTCTGCATAAGCCTAGTGCATAAAGCAAAATCTGTTCAGCACCTTTCAACCTAAGTTTCAGAGGACAGGGAAGCCAAGAAATAGAGGAGTGTTCTGCTAGCATCTAGTGAAAAGGAGGAATGATAAGCAAAAAGGATCAACTGTCAGGCATTAGCATGCTTGTTTTCATGAGTTATTTTACTAAGCTAGAGGTATTTCTTATAGACAGCGACACAATTATCACAGAGCAGAAAAGAGCTTGCCATTTATGATAATGTATGAAATGACTATAAATCACCCAAGCATGCCTGAGTGAGGGCTCACCCTAATCAAAGCCAGTAGCTTCCAGCATTGGAGTATAAAAGCAAAGAACCTAGAAAAGTGAGGAGCGAGCTTTACCTAAGTGCCTGCTCCAAGGTACGCGCTGGGAGAAGGTGTTACAGGGTCACTGATAGGCTAAGAGACTGTGTTAGCTCTCAGTGCTACACACCCTCTTGCTAAGAGCCGAAACAAGAAAAGCTGTTAGCAAGGCTGGTATAGTTAGCTAGAGCAGCGGGTGGCAGGGAGCAATAAGGTACTGCTAAAAAAAGCAGGTCACCACACAAAAACAACAGCTTAAATCAGGCCGTGCTACCCAGCAATCTCAAACAATCCCAAGCTGGAGTCAAGCGACAGCACAGCGTGGGAAGAAACCAGCTGGTCTAAGGCTTGTTTCAGCAGAGGAGCCCTGGCAGAGCGTTGCACCCGAGGAAGGCAGCAGCGCACGCTACTCTACCTACCCCAACAGACTGTACTGCTGCCCTTCACTCTAAATCCTGTTTGCCAAGCTAATCTAAGCTTGCACAGCACGGCAGATGAACTCATTCCCGTCAGAAAGCAGGGTTAACTTCCCTCAGCTCAGCCAATGTGGTCACAATGGTGACCCTACCTCTGAAACAGTCCGGTTGCTGCACACCGAGTGCTGGCAGAAAGGCCACCCTTGAGCACTTTCAGAGCACCCGACCAGTGTTTTTCTTTCACTGGTTTCCAGCTGGAGAGCTGAACAGAGTAATTTTAACGGGGATCCCCGGGCACCAAACATGATTCTGCTGCTGACAGTCAATGCCGAGCAGCAGGATGAAAGACAAGACTGAGGGAGAGGGCAGAACATACTTACTTTGGGGTTTTTTCTTCTTTCCTTGAGTCTTAAGCCAAGTTTTACAAGTCCTGTGATTTCTCACGAGACGGTGACTCGGTGTCACAAACCTCACTGCACATTTTTAAACACCCTAGTGCCTGCCTACAGAAGGGTGCCACAGCTTTCACTGCAGCTACACCTCTCATCCCTTCCACTCATTTCGGCTTCCCCGCTGAGGGACCTGGTGAATAAATTAGTTCCATTTTCAAAACCAGGCTGTCTCGTTTCTCTGGAGTGTTAGCTCCTAACAGTATTTTCCTTTGTCTGACACCACTATCAATTTCAGGCCCAATTCTGAAATTTAAGAAATAGACAGAAGCCCCCTTTTGCTCTAGTCAGTGAAGCAACAGAGGTGTATAAATAAGAATCAAGACCGTTCAATATAGAAGATCAAACTCTGCCTTTCCTCTGTGTCTCCTGAATACAAGGTGCCAGATGGAGGACTTTGAGTGTCTAAAGAAACGCTCAGGTTCCAATGCAGCTCTGACAGAAGCGAAATCCACCAAGTGCACGGACTACAAGAGGTCAGTTTTGCTATTGAGACGCACAATTTGGTTTCCAACCTCCTGTTTGCAAATCCCCAGGGTTCACCTGCCTGTTTTCAAAGGATTCCTAAAACATGAATGTACACTGGTGTGGAAGGGTATGCACAAAACAAAATGGAGCAGCAATTACTGATTGATTCAATTTCCTCATTTTCTCACAATTGATGTAAAGGTAGCAGTTATGGGCAACAACTATATGTGTATTATTAAAATATTATATTTATGTATTTTAGTCATTATTTACATATGTTGCATACGTTTAGAATCATAGATATTGATTCTGTTACTGTTTTTTCCTTTGAGAAGGGGGCATATCCCTAATCCATTGGAAAGCAGCGTGGCAGTCATTCCAAGCGACATCGATTCAGGATTATTACAGTACATAGCTACAAGCAATTCAGCAGTTTGATATTATAAAGCCACGCAGAGTTAAATTAATCCCTAGCCTCGAAAAAATGTTCAGTGCATTCAGGAGCTGTAGCTTGGAGTTGCTGACAAATCCTATTCCCCAAAAGGCAATTCCCTCCAGCTGCAGTGATTCCATGAGACTTTCCTCCAGATTCCCTCTGCCATAGCAGGGATCAACAGTGAGTTTTCAGATCTGATCCAGTTTACAGTTCAGGCATAACCTGGTTAACAAATTAACTGCCAGAGGCCAATACAGAAGCAGAGATCTCCTTCCTCACTCTGGCTTCTGTCAAAGGAATACAGCACGAGGATATTTCCTACTGCGGTGTTGTCAGATCGGAGGTCGGCACTGGCAGCTTTTGTACGACTTTGGCATTACGCTGGAAGCTGCATGCAGAGAAACAGCCATCAAACAAGACATCATTTCAAAACTGAAGATAGAGCACAAAAGCAGTTCACCAAAACAGTTCTATGTGTGCTGCTGGGTTTTTTTTTTTTTTCTTTTTAAAAAAGAAGTATTTCTCAAGAGCTACATGTAAAATTTTCACCACAAATGGAAAACAGCTTTTCTGAAGCTAAAACCATTATTTTCGCTCCATACTGGAGTTGGTTCCAAATAAGTGACTGGACTAATGCCTGTCATTAGAAGAAAAGTTGCAATATTAACGACATCCACCAACAGCATTAGTTTTTCTAGGAAGCTATACGGGACACAAAACTACAACCAGTTTTAGTTCAAACCTCCATTGCATGGTTTTTCACATAATTTCATTTGTATTTCTTTGCAGATATCCAAGTCCACTATGAAGTAAATGGAGTGAGGAGTCTGACTCTGCTTTCCTGAGAGAGGACTTCATGCCAATGTTAGTCTAGACCAAAAGCAAAAAATAATCTCCTACCCCCTTCAAATACTGATCCTGTCTCCTGTGACACTGACCTTGAGAATGACTCAAATCGGATTTGATGCAATCAATGCCTTTTATGTTGTCAAATGTAATGACAGCATAGCCACAGTGATGATGCTTGCTGATGGGTGATGCAGGATTTGATTTGCCAAGACAGACGCATTCCTACCGCACACCAGCCTGCAATCAGACCAGGTAATACGAGCAAAGTAAGCTTTCCAAATCACACACGCAGCAAGCCGTAGCAGACAGAGGACAAACTCTTAGCGAACTCTGTTCACAGAACCAACATTAGCCCACAGTCAAAGCTGCGTTACATACTGCAGCTGAAGACTACAGGAGCAGTTTGCCATCCAGTCCTGGAACAGACCTAAAAGGCAGAAACCTTCATCCCCGATACCAGGTGAGGCAGTGTCCCTGGTTCAGTCATGTCTCACGCTCACTGTGTCTTCTGTAGGAGAGCCAAGGTTCTCCTCTGCGCACTTCACATACCCAATGCCAAAAGGTAATGCTGAAACCTGACAAGTTCAAAAGTAAAAACAACCTGAAATGCACATTTTCCTCAGGCTTGATTGTGACTGACATTGCCAAGACACTCTAATTTTAAAGCAGCAGAAGCAACGCCAGTTAGTATATTCGAAAAGGTTTAGCAAGGCCCCAGGCAACTTCTGATGGGTTAAACAATACCAATATTAATAAAATGGTTATGTTGGTGAGTCACGTTTAGACTCTGCATCTTGTGTAATCCAGCACATATTCAGCCATTTGGCATATAAAACGACACATAACAACCTGTAAAGAAGGATATGAATGATTACCATGAATGATATGGCATGATTATGATTATTATATGATGCGAATGATTGTGACATACCAGGACATCGGCTGGGAAAATGGAGAATTTTTGGAAGGCTTATGTATGCCTTATATCTGAACTGCCAAACGCCTTGGTCCTTGGCAACCTTGTTTTATTTTGAACCTCAGAGATGGGTGTTGTGTTATGTACGCCATTTGTTAATTAGAATACGTCCATACAGTTCCCCTTCTCAAATGTATTATGCAAACATCTGCATAGCTGCTCATGATTACCTGTAAAGGCAAGAGGTAAGCATTCAGCAGCATCCTTTTCAGGTAACACTGTGTGGCTGTGGTCATTGACTTCTACAGTCAATACTACGGAGAAAGGCCTTCCTTGAACTATTACTAAATGCTTGTCTAAGTGTCAGTACAATATTAAATGCATGCCTCAAGAGAAATCCCATTTAATGTTTTTTCTGTAGGTACAGTGTTTAAATAGTGGTTTATATGTATTTCCCTTCCTAGTACAAGACTCCGACCTTTAATTATCAAGCAAAGCTTTGCTGCTTAAAGCACTATTTGAAACAAATGTAAAGAATAAGCTGTTGGAGAATTTCAGCAAAAGAGCACTGAGTTCTAATTAAGACAAACTAATAAAAATAACTGTTTGCCTTATTGCAAGTTCCCATTTAAAAAGCTGCCTCATGGGAGAGTGTGGAGATGACAGCTGTCTCATAGGCATGCAGCTAAAGACCAGGGGTCAACAGACACAAGGTATTACAAGGGAATTACCTTTTTTCACTAGAAAGTGGTCAAACACTGGAGCAGGGGTCCAGAGAGGCTGAGGAATTTCCATCCTTGAAAATACTGAAAGCTCGTCTGGACAACATCCTGACCAACCTGATCTACTCGTAATGCTTTGAGGAAGGGGTTGTACTAGGGGACCCCAGAAGTCTATTTTAACCTCAATTATACTTCAATTATAAGATTCTAAACAGAATTGGGAATAGAAATACAGAGAAAGAATATATTGATTCTTTTATTCCCTCTTCCCAGTAGGTACCTGATACTAGTCCATAGAAATGGATTGCTTCCTTCCAGACCACATTTGAGTCAAGTTGCAAAAACTATTTTCCACCCCAAATACTTTTAAAAAATGTTCATATGTGAGGATGGGGGAAACAGGGGGGCAGGACAAAGTTTGTACATTGTTAGCACTGAAGTAATAAGGCAGCTCCCACAGAAGGGAAATCAGAGGACAGGAATGGAAAGAAAATGTCTTTGGGAAAAAGTCTGATGAGATTGGTAGTATAAAGAAAACAGTCACATTATAGCTATTAATAAAGAAGGAAGCCTTTCTGGATTATTTTTTATGCAAGAAAAAACTATTCCTCATCTTATATGACTACAGACAAGTATGAGAGATGGAGAAAAGCCTCTGTGAAATGGAACATTTTAAACTGGATTGTTGTCCTAATCAAGACTGCCTAAGGAGCAGCCTTGAAATACCATCAATTGCCCATGTCTAGAGAGAAGTGCTTCTCAAGATTTTAAAAGCCACATTCTGTGAAATATTGTTTCTCAAAACCTTTCAAAATAGGCTCCAAAATCATGTAGATATTTTAGAAGTACTTCAGCTGCTCCTAAATACAGACAGAAGAAATACTTCTTGCACTACCAATCATAGTTACTTGGACAACTTTAAAAAAAGGAAGGTGATTATAGATAGAGCTAGAGCTTCCCAAATTTAATAACAACAAAGAAATAAAGATAAAAATAAATGTAAATCCCCACATCTAATATTGAAAGCTGATAGACTAGGTGAGTCCAAAATCCACCACCCAGAGACAGGTCTAGCCCTCTCTGCAGAGCCTTGACTTTCTTAGCCTTTATGTTTCAACAGATTAAGCATTTCTATAGTTGCTGCTAAAATCATTACATTTTGCAGTACGCTGTCAGCTGTGAGGAGCACATTATTTAAGGGGAAGTGAATCCAGGGAATCTTGTGGTTCATGAACCTTAGCATAAATTGCAAGTCAAAACTAACATTTTTATTCTACCATGTAACATTTTCCTGCTAGTCTAAAATACCACAAAATAAAATGCACTCAAAAATCTGCTGCTATAGTCACAAAACCAAATAAATGCTGTAAAGAAAACAGTGGGAAGGAAAAAGGCTAAACCCCATCTCTTTAATACAACACATTCCTTGAGGATAACACTGTCATACCAAAGATGAAGGAGTAACTATACAATACCGAATGACCCGGGGAATGACTAGGAAAAAGTAAATTAAAAGAGAAAGTAGCTTCAGCTTCATTTAAAAATCAGTGCCCTGCCTTTGCTGCTTCTGGCATGGAGGAATAAAGACTTCTAATTATGGCTTCTCAAAACAACAGAACGGAGATATGCTCAAGTCAACAGCACATCACAGATCTTTCCGAAATTAGCACTAGAACAATGCATCGGGGATTTTTAACTTAGTTTTTCTGGGGCCTTTCTCCTTACTCTATTTCAGCAATTTATTTTTTTTCCTCTCATCCTCTCCTTTTTCAGCATATTACGATGAATATAAGCATTAAATATGACTTGCAGGTATGTTGAAAGTGTAACTTTAAATAATACAGTTGTTTTCTACAAATATGATGCCCTTCCTATTCCTTCACTCGACAAAGGATCAGTATCTGACAGCAAACGAAGGAGCTGACAGAACACACAGGCCTCATCTTAAACAAGAGATGGTGGCAGAATAAGACAAACACCTTCCTCATTAAAGGGACTCTGGCACTATGACTGGATTACTCGTTCTGTAAAGACAGTTTACTTGCTGTGTAAGGAAACGCTGTTCACACAGTCCAAATAAAGGACCTGACAAGGCACAGCCTGTTTGCCACATCCACCTAGTAACAGACTTCAGCTCGCCCATCCTACAGGCACATCAAATAACTCTCATCTAAAAAGAAAGCGACTTCCAGCCCCGGTTGAATATAGGTTAATCCATATACTCTCCCCTGAATAATCAGGCTGAGAACAAGCAAACAAAAAATAGCCACGGAATTGATTTTCTCCTACTGATGCTTCTTCAGGGCTATTGTCCTTGGAGTGAGTTTTGTAACACCTCTGGAGGCCTGAGCAGCAGATTCCTTTTCCAGCAAAACCTCTTTAGAAATCAACAGCACCTTATTCAAGGGATTTATAGTGCGATTCACCAAAATCCTTTCACAGTGGCTGGTATAACTTGTTAGGGAAACGGTGTGCAGCACTGTCTTTAAAAGCGCCCTTCTAAGATCTAGACCAAATAAAGTCAGTGAAGGGATAGTAGATATTTGTGTGCTACTTGGGCTAATGACCCATTGTAAGATAATTTGAAGCATGCCATACCAGGGGGAAAATTCTTGTCTCCCCAGCTTCAGGAAAGGTATTGCCACATAAAGGCTGAATACCACTTTATGTGTCAGGGAGTACTGGATTCTTTATTATTTTAAGTTCAGAGCCACTGTATGAGAGGAAGGATGAGAGAACACTGACATTTCTAATCAATAGCTGTCATCAGCAAATTCTCAGTGTGATGCAACTGGACGTGATGAATCTGGTAATAAAACCTGTAATAGTTTGCTCTACTGAAGAATGAAACATGACCCAAGCACAGCAAAGTCACGGTTAAGCCCCATTTAGAGCAAGTACATAAATCACCTTTAGTTCATAGGTCCATCTGCACTTGGAATTTTATTCCCCAGCCCAGAGTTGTTACTGCTCCACTTCCCTCTGATTGCTGATGGTACGTACAGTAGCTGTAACTTAATGATTACTGTGCAACTGTATGATTCTGATACCTTGAGCACAGCAGTGTGCTTTTAGGTCATCTTTCAGATACATCCCGGTGACAACGCAGAGCACAAGCACCGAGGTAGGTGCAATCTCCTGGTTGCTGTGAATACAGCTGATCAAGTGCTGATTTGGGGCACACAAACCAGAAGGTAGCCAGTATGTACTAAGGACTGGATAGGCAACTCTGAATAAAATTCTTCCCTTTTTCCATAAAACTCCTTCCTCCAGTAATCACACACAACAACAGAGTCCACAGAGATCCGTGAAAGCAAAGCACTAAATAACCTGAGGGATAGAAAACTCCAACCCCACCACTCCACAAAAAACCCCCAACTGCAACCACTAACCACTGCCCATTATCTCAAATACATTTGGCAAGCATTTTGTTTGAAAACCAAACTGCCATTATGTTGTGGTTTAACTCCAGCCAGCAAAATACCACGAAGCTGCTCTCACACCTCTCCTCCCCATCCCCATCAGCAGAGGGGGAGAATCGGAGGA
>NW_010254125.1:0-3171 GCF_000690775.1 Eurypyga helias
CCTGGCGATGGCAGCGTGCACCCCGGCCGGGGGGACGGGGAGGGGAGGGGAGGGAGTCCCTAGAGCCTTCAGCACCTCCCGCAGGCCCCGGCGCTTGGTGGTGGGTCCCTCGGGTACCACTGTGCTCTGCAGCCGTTTGGGCCTGGGGCACGGGGGGATAACCCCTGCCCCTCGGTCGTCGGATCCTTCGGCACCGTCCCAGCAAAGCCGTCCCTGGAGGCAAGTTGGGCGGTTGACAAGAGCAGGAGAGGGCAGAAAACCGGGCAGAAGCGAGGTGGAGGCTGTTTGTGCGGCTCAGACCTTCGGGTTAACTTGCGTGAGTTTGGTGTGTTGGCCGCTTTTCCAGGGTGAGCGGTACCTTTCCTTGCTGAGGGGCAAGCCAAGCGCCAGCTCTCCAGTCGGCACTGCAGAGCTTGGGCCTGCTGCTTGCAGAGGGTGTGCGAGAGGCTCAGGTCAGCGTGGAGGCCATTCGGTCTGGTTGCCGGGGTTGTGGCAGCTGCAGACGAGCTTTCTGGCCCTGCAAACCCCTGGTCAGAGCTGGGGCGTGGGCAGGAGTGACAGGGTGGGCAGAGCTTGCAGAGCTCTCAGCAGGTGAGAGGGGACCATGCCGCCTTGTCATCCCCATCCTCTCGGTCCGGTTTGTATGTGGAGTGTGAGACCCCAGCGGACAGATGTGCCCCGAGCTGATGTGGCTTCTCCCGAAGCTCGGGGTCGGGGTTGTTTGGCTGCCTAGTGGTGTGGGGTGTGCCCCCTTGAGAAGCTTGAGAGGTGCAGACACTGAGCAAATGGTCGATCCCTCAAAATAACGTCATCCACGGTGCCAGTTTTTAATGTGATGGAAGCATGTGCCATGTCTGCAGAACCTGACCAAGACAGGCTGTTAAAACTCTATACGATGGCTGTTCTGCAGAGGTGACTTTTATCACTGTTGGCCTGGTTTGAACTGATGGTGAATTAGACGTTTTGTGTCTGTTACCAGTTTTAAGCAATCTTTCTCCTCCTCTCCCCTGACTTTGGTTTTTGAACATGATGTGATGTCCAGAAGTCATGAAATATAAATCAAATGCCATTGTCTGAGCAATTGTGCCATTCAGCATGCAAATTGATATGTGTTCACAATACTTTAATCACAGTGGCTTTGGCTACAAGGAGTGAGACTGTTTGCTGGATGGCAGGGAAAAAAGCTATGGTCTGTCTTTTTGAACTGTCTTTAATCCTTGTTATTGCTATCTGTTATGATCCATATGTATTGATCACGATGTGATCGCAGTGTGAGTGGTTGATGAGCTTTATGCTCCGCTAAGGCAGAGTTTTTACATGTCAACATCTGATTGTGAGTTTGTTTGCTCAGCCCTTCCTCATCACGGTGCGCTCAGTAATGAGAATGCTCTTGCTTCTGTTTCTCCTTTTCCTGCTCCCCTCTCTGTCCCCTGTCACCCAGAATGAATGAAATGAACTTGAGTCCTGTAGGGATGGACCAGCTGACCTCATCCTCCGTGAGCAATGCCCTGCCGGTCTCGGGGAGCCACTTGGGATTGGCAGCATCCCCGACTCACAACGCAATACCAGCGCCAGGTAATGGGGGAAGCTCCCACCAAGGGTATTGCCCCTCATGCTCTGTGTGTTACTGTTGTGGGAGTGTTGGGAACTGGGTAGCGGTGCTTGCTCTGATAGCAAGTTAAAGCACCTCATTACTACTTTAGCAGATAATGGGGTGATGTGGAATTGGGGAAGGGTGGACCATAAACCATTGCATGTGTGGGCAAAGCAAAAGGGATGTGTGCTTACCAGGCTTATGCTTTAATGGGAGTGTCATTTTTTTCTAATGGGGTGGTTTGCACAGTGGGTGGTAGCAGAATCTTTTGAAATACGAACTGTAGCTGCAAATCTATCTATGTCTGTCTTCACTCAGGTGAAAATAATGATTTTTCACCTGTAAAGCAAAACTGTTTTCCTAGCTCTTTTTTCAGGGGGCCACACAGACAAAAGTGCACTACAGCTGTAAAGTACACCTCTCAGTGCTGTGATAACTGCAATTTGAAGCTTGCCGCCTTACGTTGACAGTACCATACTGTACTTCCATAGGGTGCTCCTGAGGAATTGGAAACCTCTTTGTTAGCTTGTGTGTTCATAAGCTCAAGTAGTTCCGTTGAATTTAAATGGACATTTTCTTTTGCAGGCTTGCCTGTTGCAATTCCAAACTTGGGCCCCTCCTTGAGTTCCTTGCCCTCTGCGCTGTCTCTGATGCTCCCAATGGGTATTGGGGATCGAGGAGTGATGTGTGGTATACCAGAGAGAAACTACACCCTACCTCCACCACCATACCCTCACCTGGAGAGCAGCTATTTCAGACACATTCTACCTGGTAAGTGGTCTCGTGCTGATGGGTGGGAACAGAGAAATTGTTTCAGGAGCCACCTGTTTCTCTCCTGAAGTAGGCAAGACTATTTTTGCACTATTCCTGGAGTTTGTTTTGTCATTTACAGCTGTATTTTCAGGTCTCTCTTTCTGTATATGTATATTAAGAGAATTGCAGGGTATTTTCTACTTAAACCAAACCTCTGGTGACTTCTGCTGGTGCTTTATTTTTAAGATGAACAGAAAACAAATCATGCCTGGTTTCTATCTCAAGTTGCTTTGGTTTGAAAACTGCTGCTTTGGTTTTTTGTCCTGTAGTCTGAAGCGGTACTTGATATGTGCAGGCGGTAGGTTACAGTAATTCAAAGCTCAAGAAGAGCAGGCCATCAGCTGTGGAGTTTGGGCTCTTTCCCACCCCTTTAGCCCATGGCATAGGTTTTCTTCATTTTTATTCAAGGTTGGTTTCCAAAGGCCTAACATACTGATTTCTGTCTTGATCCCGCTCTCCCATGTGTTTTGGATTTTAAATGTAGAATTTTACATGCTAGTGTGTGAAGACACAGAAATGCTAGCTTTAAATGTAGTCCTTGGTTTGTGATGTAGCTGAGACTGGCAGGGTGGAAAAGGGTAGATAAACTTCCTGAAGGTCACCCGGTGAGCGTTGTTGGTTCTGCCCAGGTTAGGAAAAGAAATACGGCAGCCCAGATCTCATCAGCTACCATATGACTAGTGCTTGAACTTGCCAAGTGCTTAGGAGTAACCTTCCCTACTGCGTTATATGCCTGTCCACTCTGGACAAAGAGTAGAGGAGGA
>NW_010254125.1:3194-23628 GCF_000690775.1 Eurypyga helias
TTTGCCATTCTTCTGAGCTGGTATAATTTATGCAGAAATGTATTTTTTCTTGTAGTCTTCTTGATGTTTAGCTGTTTCATAGGGCTCTTCCATCAGTCATCTTGCTGCCTTCAAGGATCCTCCTTGTTCAAGCCACAGGACAGCATAGCACGCAGAAATATTTGATGTGTCTGATTAAGTTGAACTGTCTATTTCTTGGCTTAGCCATTTTTAATGGGGTTATGCTGCAGAAAGATTGTCCATGCTTGCATACTTGTAATAACGGGCATGCTTGAATGGAAAACTTTTACAAAACAAACAGCTTACAGTGTTCAAGGCCAAAAAGAAACATGCTGACTCATACCTTGCAGAATCTGCAAAATGCGTCTGTCTCCGCTGGAAGTACTGTTTACTTGAACATGCTGATGTGTTTCCTTCAAAGAGGTTTTGTAGCTGCTGTTAGCTTTGTCCCTCAAGAGCGGTGGGTAGTATGTAACTACAGGTTGGTGTTTCTTCAGGTCCAAGGTTGTTTGAAATTAAGGGTCTTTCCAGAACTACCAGAAAACATGTTAGGGTTTTTTGATTTAAATTGAACTGGGCTGTTGTTTAGGAGAAACAACAAAGGTTTCATTTGAGAAAAGAGAGGAGGTGACTGACCATACCTTTGAGAAGCCTTACCTTCGCCCTTGGAGTGGCAGTTGATGATCTCAGAGATGGACAGTTTTGTCAGTTGGAGGAAGGAATTGTTAAAACTAAAATACTGAAGCAAAAATGGTGTACCCTGGAGAAGTGTTTCTACTTCTTTTAGCAAAGATGAACAAGGGTTGCCAAGTGTTAGATTCCACTAGAAGTCCTTCATCCTTTGTGAGCTGTTTCTCGAGGATGAAGAAGTACACCTAAAATGTGAAGAACCTCTTCCTGGTTCAGTCTGTGTACTGCGGAGCCCAGGTTAGGTGCTGCCAGCAACTTGGCTGTTCGGAGTTTCACAAATAAGTAGGGACTTGCTCTGTTGGATAGAGGCTCTGTGTTTGTTGTCAAGTGGTGCTTCGACAAGAGTGTTGGGTTGGCATATATTTGTGAACCAGGTTTTAGAATTAGTGGTTTTTTAATTGGATGTGGTTTTGTTCAAGTTTTGAAAACTGATGTCATCTCACTCTCTTCTCTTTCCCCCTCTCATTCTATCAGGTATCTTATCTTACTTGGCTGACAGACCTCCACCTCAGTACATCCATCCCAACACTATAAACGTTGACAGCAATCCGGCATTGTCGGTCTCCAGCAACCCCTCGGCCCTAGATCCCTACCAGCCCAGTGGAACGGTGGGACTGGAACCAGGGATAGTCTCCATGGACTCCCGCACAGTGAACGCACATGGTGCTCAGAATCTGCATCCTAGTGACAGCCACGAGGTAGCACTGGATACTACAATCGCTATGGAGAGCGTTTCGAGGGTGACCAGCCCCATCTCTACTGATGGGATGACAGAGGAGCTTACGATGGATGACGTAGCTGGGGATCATTCGCAGATCCCAAACGGCTCCCGGAGCCATGAACCTCTGGCCGTGGACACGGTGGGGAGTAACTTGACGTCGGACGCTGTGGGACATGGCGGTGTCATTCCGATTCACGGTAGCACTTTGGAACTCCCTGTTGTTATGGAGCCCGACCACATTGCTGGGCGGGTGACAGGAATTTCGGACAGCACACTAAATGACCCCATTCATACTGTGGCCATGAGCACCAACTCCGTGAGCGTGGCGCTCTCTACCTCACACAACCTAGCTTCCCTGGACTCGGTAGCCTTGCACGAAGTGGGCCTCAGTCTCGAGCCGGTGGCAGTGTCTTCCATAAATCAGGAAGTAGCCATGGGGCCAGGTCACGTGGATGTGTCTGCAGACAATCTTGCCTTCGTCCCATCCTCTCTGCAAATGGAAGACTCCAATTCGAACAAGGAGAACATGGCAACCTTGTTTACCATATGTGAGTGAGCGTTTCCTGCTTCCCTGGGGAAGGGCTTGTCATGTAGCTGTGGTCTGGTGGGATGACAGGACTCTTGTTGCTAGTCTTAGAGATTTCTGGTGAAAGAAACTTAGTTATGGAACAAGTCCACGAAAGTTGGAACAGCTGCAGTGGCAGGTTAACCTCGCTGAATCAATGCTGGTTGGGAGTAGACATAATAGGGTGTTTTAGCATCATTCTCTTCGTATCCACCTCCTGTGTTACCTTGAGGTTGGAAGAGTTCTTTATGAACCTCTGGCCTTTTGTGGATATGCTGGTATTATCCTTTGCAATGAGCCTTTTTAAATAGCACATTACGAATGACTCTTCTTGCTTTGTTAAAAAAACCTGAACACCACAACAAACACCAGCACATGCCATACATTTCGTCAGGTGGGTGTGGTTGTTGAGTATGATGCTGTGAGATTTTGCAGAATTTTTACTGAAGCTTGAACAGTCCCCAGGAAAACATTGCTCCCAACAGGACCTGCTGGAAAAAATAGTGTGTGGGGGGAAGTTTTTAATATTTCTAATTATTCTTATCGAAGGACTACAGTGCAGAGGTTAGTTATTGGCTAGGAAGAGAGGAGCACGGGACATGGCACTCTCAATCCTCTCATCATTCAAGGAGTGGTATTTCAGGACTGTGAAGTTCTCGTTTGCTGGGGCAGGCACTTGAACGCCTGCCCGCAGCACGCCTGGCTCCCACCAGTGAAGCAGAAGGCCAGCTTGTATGTTCGGTTTTATGGGCTGGGGTCGCGCTGCTGAGCGCTGCTCTTGCACGCAGTCTGGCCCTACAGCTGCCAGAGCCTTACGACAAGCTTTGCCTGCAGAGCGTTTTTCAAGCAATGGAAATAGTGCCTTGATTAGCAGTGGGAGAGGTGCAGTTTAGTGCCAAGTGTCTAGTCAGACGTTGGAATTACAATTTTCATTCTGTGGGATAAAATATAACTTCGAATCAGGTGTGTGTAGAACTGTGCTGAGTTCACAGTTCCCAGAGGAAGAGTTTGACAGTTGATGCACTCAGAAGTTCTTAGGAGCATCTGCTGCATGTCGAACAAATGATCCCAGTGCTGTGTTATCCCACACGCTCGCGGTGGAATCGCTTCTCCTCTTCACCCAAGTGAGAGTCGATGTGTCGGCTTATTGTCACTCTACTTAGGATAGTCCTGAGCTGTTTCCCAGCTGATGCTCCCTGTGGGTAGGATGTTGTAACAGCCATCGTACGCCTGCTGCTTTCATGTGAATTGCAAAATAGATCTCTGGCTTGGGAAGGTTTACATTTTAACTTGTTGTTCTTAAAATTCTCCTGAATAAAACATGAATTTGTGTCCGGACGTGGGACAGCAAGGAGGGGGGTTGTTTGAGCTTCTTGGTGGCTTTTCCTCACTGAGAAGGCCGGAGTCGGGGCCCTTTCGCAGAAAACCTTTTACACTGTTTCTAAGCGGGAAGAAAAAAGTGTGGCTTTGCTGCTCTCCTAAATAGTTGGTAAACTTTTAAGTAGACCTTTTTTGGTCACCTTTGCTAGTTACAGTTCTGGGTATGCAAATCAGAGAAGTAATCACTGTGATTTTGTTTTCCTCCTTCATTATTTGGCAAGGAGAGAAGTGGAAAGGAAACGGTACATTTCGCTTCCTGTAGAATGTGGGATTGGGGTTTTTCTTTTCAGATTCTTAAAAATGATGAATCCCTAAACCTTTCCAAGTGGAAGCACCACATGCCGAGAACTTGCTTTTCTTTCTCTTGGGGCTAGTCCACAGGACCCATAGTGGGGTGTGCTAGGCAGCGCTTAAACACACCCAACTCAAATAGCGTTTCTCCCTGCTCAGGTCTGGTGGTTGTCACCACTGTACTCCTGCGTGACATCTGTACGCATGAAGCAGTTCTTACTTAGGCTCTACCTGGCGTTTTTCTGAGTACCTGCCTATCTGTAGTTGTGTCGTTGCTGCTCAAACTGAACTTTTTATGGGTTCAGATTCTGGTCCCCTGCTGTATCAAGGGAGTGTCCCCAACTAAACAATAACGGAGCTGCTGTTTATGACTGCTGAAGATTGTTTCTGTGACAGGCTTTTGTGCCAGAGTCGGGCCACCAGGAGGCTAAGGAAGGTCTTTGTGGAGAACCTGCTTCATCAGCTGAGCATCTTTCTTCAGAAGAAGAGTGATTTATCAAGAGAGTGGTTTTTGACCAGGTGTCGGTTGTTCCATCCATAGAAATTTAAAACGACATAGTTTTTCTAGATGAGTGTTCTCTGCTGTACTTTTCCCCAAATGTATTAGACTAAATACTTTGAATGGTTTATTTTTCAGCAGTACTTGTGCTGAATGACAGACTGAGAGAGTGATGCTTCCGATGCTTCTTGGGCTTTTGTTTTCATTCCGTTCAGTGGCATCCCGTAGAGGTGTAATGTATGAGTGTATTGCAATGGGTCCTTCAACAGCAGCAGTGAGGTCAGGCTTTTGCTGCTGTGAAGGTTTGCACATTGTCAGAATTTAAATGGAAACAAGGGGATTTGTGGGTACAAATCAGAAAATATTAGAAAGAAGACCTTGCTGTCCTTTTGCATGAATATCCTTGAGGTTCTACATGCAAGAAAACTCTTGTGTTAAACCCATAACCAGTTGGAAAGTGTTTTGATTTGGTATGGCTGGAAATTTTCAGCCAATAAAGGTAATTTCACTTGTGATCGGAGAGAAATGGCTCTTCATCATCAGCATTACTGCCAGTTCTGGGTAGATGACCATCCATTTTGCAGTAATTTTGCTGAAGAGTGGACTCGGTCCCATTGCTAGATTGCCACTGCGGGGATAGTCTGGAGCCCAGGTGATTCGTTTACCCTCAGGAAGGCAAGTGGAGATCCTCATGTTTGATCTGAGTTGGGTAGGAGCAGTGACAGTGCCCATCTGACTGTAGTAATACGGTTTATCTTCTTCGCGGTAAGAGCTAGTAAAGCGGACGAGTTAAACCAGATAGAAGCAGCCTTTGGCAGGAGCTGACCTGAAACACACTGGTAGGGAGCTGATTCCACCGTGGGGACCGTTGCATCTTTGTAATCCCTGTTGTCCCTTCCTCTCTCTGCAGGGTGCACGCTCTGTGACAAAGCATACCCGTCCGACTGCCCAGATCACGGGCCTGTCACCTTTGTCCCCGACACCCCAATAGAGAGCCGAGCCAGGCTTTCTATCCCTAAGCAGCTTGTCCTCCGGCAGTCTATCATGGGAGCTGATGTGGGTAAGAATCAGATTACTGTATATTTCTATGCAGAAATTGAAAATACATTCATTGCCTGAAATCAAAAACCATAGGGAATTTAATGCGGGAAAGAACCAGCCTAGAGAGGTGGTTCCCTCTTCTGTAATCATCCTGACTTAGGTTCTGCAGGAGCTGTTGCCCCCTGGTTACTGCTTAGGCTTCATCCTTCCTGAAACACTTGATAAGGCCGAGCACAAGCAAGGTGTGGTGTGTGTTTTTGTTGTGTGCTGAGCAGCCCAGGCACAGCTTTGCTAAAGAAACGTTACAGCAACTTGAGTCTGGGGGAAGGTAATGAGAAGTGATGGAGGAGATTTCTGTCTGCTTGTTCATCAGCTTGGTTTGCTGCCTGTGGGTCTTCTGGATACTCCCACTGGAGAATTGACCATGAGTACCTCTTTCCGCCCCCAGCACCCCTCCCATTTACATTTGGCATGCAGACTGTGACCTTGTCGTTGGATGTGGACCTTGTTACTGTATTTCACGCCATTGTCACCTGGAAATGGAAGAGTACAGTGCAGTGCCCTAAGGATCTGAAGGCTAGAGAAGAATGTGATTATTGGCTTGCTTAGCGATGCTGCTTGTTGAGAGTAGATTACATCTGTCTTTTTCAAGCTGCGCTAGTTTCCAGTGTATTCCTAAAAGCTATTCAGTGTGTTCGTGTACACCTATCTCTATATAAAAATGTTTAATAATAAATAATATACACGCAGGAATCCCTCTGCCCATGACAGAAATACAGCTGCCTCTGGGGAGAAATGCAGAAGCTGCTTAACAATGCCCAGCAACAATTCTGGAAATTCCTGGGGATTAGGTAGGCGAAACGTAGTTACTGAAACTAGTATTTTCTGCTTCTGCAGAAAGTGCCATGAAAACTTTAATTGGTACAAGTGGCTAGGATCTTAGTGTTACAGCTTACTGAAAAGTGAATTATTTGCTTTTGACAAACAAAAGGAGTATTTGTAATCAAACCAAAGCGGCTCCCAAAAGTGTCATGTGGTGGTGGTGGTTCTTGTCTCTGCTGTAGGTTTTACATGTGAAGTAGAAGCTTTGATGAACTTTTGCCTAGATATTACCCCTGGAGCATTATCTCAAACCTCCCACCTCGTTGTTATGCATGATTAGTTGTTTAAATAATTGATTTCTGCAGATTCTGGTCTTCTGCTGATAGGTGTGTGGACACGAGAAACCATTCCTGTAAGGACTTGTTTCGGACCTTTGATCGGGCAGCAGAGCCATTCTCTGGAGGTGGCGGACTGGACGGACAAAGCAGCCAGTCACATCTGGAAGGTCAGTCAGTGGATCATAGCATCACAGAATGTTTTGGGTTGGAAGGGACCATCTATTTCCAAACCCCCTGCCACGGGCAGGGACACCTTCCACTAGACCAGGTTGCTCAAAGCCTCATCCAGACAGCCAGGGATGGGGAATCCACAGCTTCTCTGGGCAACCTGTGCCAGTGCCTCACCACCCTCTCCGGGAAGAACTTCTTCCTGATATCTAATCTAAACCTCCCCACTTTCAATTTAAACCTGTTACCCCTTGTCCTGTCACTACAGACCCTTGTAAAAAGTCCCCCCCAGCTTCCTTGTAGCCCCTTCAGGTACTGGAAGGTGTTATAAGGTCTCCCCAGAGCCTTCTCTTCTCCAGATGTTGTGGCTCACAGAGCCTGCAGGCATGCTTTTACCTGGTGAAAGCCACCACATGACACAGCAGCTTTGACATTGTCATCCTCGCCAAAAAATCAAAATTAATGCGGTTTGATTGTTTCATACTTAGTGTCAGCGTAGCAGAGCTGTGTACCATGTAATATGCAGGTAATCAGTCCTGGAGTGCGACAGACATCTCAATGCCTTGCCACTTAAAGGGCTCTGTGTGGTTTCCAGTACTGGTGTGGAGCTGCAGCAGAGATTGTCTATGAATGACTAGGCAGCACTTGTTTGTTTTGTATCGTTTATTGAACATTCCCCCCAGCTGATGAATGATTTATTTTAGGAAAGCTGCTTTAAAGCTTTCTTTTTCACATCATTTCATGTTCAGAAAATAAAATTGTATAAATAAGTATAAATAAAACATGTGCTGCTTGCCCAGATGTTGTTATTCTCAAGACTTGGCATGTAAGAAAAGCAGCCAAAATGCATTTCTGCTGGGAGCTAAAGGTGGTGTGTGGGAAAGATGCTGATAAACAGTTTTTCTAGCCTCCTGAGTAGCAAGAAAGGTCACGATTCCTGTGTGAAGGGGAAAGTAAGGAGTAAGAATAGGGCTGTGGTCTTGGCAATGGCAGTGGAGACCTCCTGGCTTGTGCTAGGTAAACACATCCCTCTCTTAAAGAAAGAAGCTAGGTTTCACTGCATTTGTCGCTGTGTTTTGTCCTAAGATTGCATTTCTTTCTCCTGGTAGATCTACCACAACGGTGTCCTGGAGTTCTGCATCATCACAACTGATGAAAACGAATGTAACTGGATGATGTTTGTACGCAAAGCCAGGTGAGAACAACCTCTGCGGTGCCAAGTAGCTTGGAGCCTGAGCTGCAGGCTGACAGGAGGCTGTGCTGGGGAACGTGCACTGCTGCACTGACTGCCCGATGGGTAAGGAGCTCAGGGCCAAGGGGCCTTCAGGAGTGACCTGGGCATCTTGGACTGGTGGGGAGAATGAAACAGAGTCCCCAGCAGAGAATGTTTCGGGGGAACTGGTACACCTGCTGTAGCAAAACAGCCCCAAAACCTGCCCACATATTTTGTTTCCCTATTCCTAAAGCTTTGAACCAGGTTCTTTTTTTATTAGGTTGTTACTGTCTTCCCTCTGTCCCATTCCTCTTGGAGACGTCTATGAAGATGACGTCGATGGTCTTTTTGATTTGAATACTTTATTAGCAAAGTGTCCCTGGGTTCTTTTAGCCAAGTTCCAAGCTCTTAAGCTCACAAGAGCTGCCCTTTTCAGTCTTTCTGCAATGAAAACCATCCAGACTGGCTTCAGTATGGCTCCATACATGGTCCACTGAGAAGGCTGAACCTTCCCTATTGCTCTGGGACACACAGTCAGTTTCCCCTACAATTCATTGCTCCCTTATGCAGGAGTCAGGAAGTTAATGCTTGATCCCCCATTGCAGTGGGGTAGAGCTTTTGCTGGTTTCAGATACTGGGAACAAAGACATGCAAGATACAGCTTCAGAACATGAATTATCGCACCTTGGAAATGCTTTTCAGGAGTTAGTTTTGAAGATAATTTTGCTTTAAGATTTCACTGATACTTCCTTCTTCCTCATGTGTTCTCTATTTCCTAAGGGGATTAATGTGAAAAAATACATTTTTGTAGTTTCTTGAGATCACAAATGCTCTTCTCTCAGCCCACTCGTGTCTATTAATAATTTTCTCAGGAGGTATCGCAGTGGTGTGAAAAATGTATCATTTGGTGGAGCAGATTGGCTCTCTAGGTCCAGTTTTCCTTTCCGTTATTAAAGGAGAACAGAAGTGACAGACATGAAAGTTCTGATCATGTGCTGAGAAGCACTGAGGTTCTCATGTTACCTATTTATAGGAATTTCCTCTTGTTTTCTTTCTCACAAAGTCACTATTTCTGGAGAGTTTTTTTCATAACTCTTGTTCTTGCCATAGGAACCGGGAAGAGCAGAATCTGGTAGCTTATCCTCACGATGGAAAAATGTACTTTTGCACCTCTCGGGACATCCCACCTGAACACGAGCTTCTCTTTTATTACAGTCGGGACTATGCACGACAGCTGGGTGAGTAAGCACTTGTCGTTGTTGGCTTTTCAGGGAGCATCAGTTTGGATTCCCTTCCCGTGCCGCCTCTGGGCACCTTTTGCTAGGTGAAGGTGTTCCTAACCCTCCCTCACCTTTGGTTGTGGTAATTTTGTTTTGGTGGAGCTGTGCTCAGAACCATCCCAGAGTTTGGCCCCCCAAAACACAAGAAGGCCTGCCTAAAAGGGTTGCAAAGCAAGCACTGGCGCCGAAAGGAAGGGGGGTGAAAACGGCTGCAGCTGGCTTTGCTGCCACAGACGGCGTGTTAACGCGGATCACGCTCTGTTAGGCCTTGCTGTGCCTCATTTAAAGTGACCTTTTTGTGCCCAAAGGTGTCCCTGAGCATCCAGACGTGCACATCTGCCACTGCGGAAAGGAGTGCGCTTCCTATGCGGACTTCAAGGCCCATTTGAGCAGCCATATTCACAACCACCTCCCCAGTCAGGGGCACAGCAGCAGCCATGGGCCGGGCCACGGCAAGGAACGGAAGTGGAAGTGCTCCATGTGCCCCCAGGCTTTCATCTCCCCTTCCAAGCTCCACGTCCACTTCATGGGGCACATGGGCATGAAGCCGCACAAGTGCGATTTCTGTAGCAAAGCTTTCAGCGACCCTAGCAACCTCCGGACACACCTCAAGATACACACCGGTAAGGGCTGGGGGCTGTGCTGGTTTAGTTGGGCTGGAGTCTGAGAGAGGTGCCTGTGCTAGTAAAACACTGGGGCAGGACCTGCTCTCTCCAATCTTGGCCAGCTGGCAGGGGATAGCTTGTGTCCATGAACCTAAGCTCTTAGAAACATAAGATCATAGAAAGTTGGGGGTTGGAAGGGGCCTTTAAAAATCATCTAGTTCAGCCCCCCCAGCCGTGGGCAGCGATATCTTCCTCTAGACCAAGTTGCTCAAAGAATCATCCAGCCTGGCCTTGAAGACATCCAGGGATGGGGCATCCACAGCTTCTCTGGGCAACCTGTTCCAGTGTCTCACCATCCTCTCTGTGAATAATTTCTTCCTGATATCTAATCTAAACCTCCCAAATTTCAAATTAAACCTGTTACGCCTTGTTCTGTCATGAAATGTTCTTGTAAAAAGTCCCCCCCCAGCTTCCTCGTAGGCCCCCTTCAGGTACAGGAAAGCTGCTACAATTTAGAATTTCTCCCCTGGAGCCTTCTCTTCTCCAGGCTGAACTAGCCCAACTCTCTCAGCCTGTCCCCATGGCAGAGCATCCCTCAGAGCATCTTTGTGGCCTCCTCTGGACTTGCTCCAACTGGTCCATGTCCTTCTGATGCTGGTGGCCCCAGAGCTGAACACAGCACTCCAGGTGGGGTCTGATGAGAGTGGAGGGGGAGAATCCCCTCCCTCGACCTGCCCTTCTAAGACTGGCAGGATCCTGACTGTCAGTAGGAATGGTCCCGTGCTGACCCCCACCAGTGCCTGGGTGCTGCCCCGGAGCACTGCTTGGCTGGGGATAGGGCTGCGCTGGCCTCGGCGGTGTGGGTGCTTACAGAACGGTATGTAAACCTGCGCTCTGGCTGATGGTGCCACATCTGGAAGCCCTTGGTGAGTTGAAGTCGGTTACACTGGGAAGAGGCATCGGCCTTTGTCTGGGAGACAAACCCTTTGGTCCCACACAGCAGATCCAGTGCTGGCAGCTGTGACAGAACAAGGGTTCCCTTCCGCTCATGAGAAAACGCCAGCTGGGTTTGAGAGCTTGTAATGTGGACAGGTGCCCACTGAAATACGGGGCTGAGAGCTTTCCCCCTTTCCTGCTTGAATTGTTTTTCATCTTAAGGGAACGACACAAGACTGCGATTGGTGACTGTGGGGTCAGACTGGTGTGTGTCACTCATCAAACCTTAGTCTGAACGTGCTGGTGACTTCTGTGGGCATCTGGATGTTGCTAGAGGCTTTGGGGATAAAGGGAGAATTGCCAGGAGATCAGTGAATGAGCACAGAAAGAGGAAATCAAAATAGTGGGTGATTTTTCAGCTGTGTAAGAAGAGAGGAAATAGGAAAAGGCAGGGATTTAACACAGTGAGGATAGAGAAGAGGGTGAAGGTCAAGTACAGGCCAGCAGGACAGTGTGGATATTTTTCCCTCTGTTTTTTTCAGGAAGGTTGAAATAGCTGTTGGGAATCACAGAATGCAAATCACAGAGCTGGAAAGGGAATAAAACTGGGAGTTCGGTGCACTCAAGTCAAGCATAGGGAGCTGTGTGCTCAGTAGGGAGGAGTTTTAAGAATCTCACCAAGTACAGATGGGGTGTCCACGGCCACAGAATACTCAGTGGGACAGGGGTTCAAACCCAGCCTGAACTCTGTGGCCTGCGGGGGTTTCCAACTCTTTCTGGCAAAGAACAGTGGAAGAACTACAGCTAAGTGGAAAACATGGGATAAAGCACAGGAGTTACCACAGCGCCAGTGAGCTCTGTACCTGTGTGTGTTAGGTAAGAGAACTTGTGTGTCGAGACAAAGGCAGTGCAGTGCATCCGATGCGACTGGGCTCCTCCGGTAAGGCATCCGACGGAGTTCTGGTGGGAAGTGAATAAAGATGAGGATGTACTAATGCACAGTAACTAGGTGGCGACCGTGGGAGCTGCTGCAAAGCAGGCTGCTGTTACTTTTTACTCAGGAATTCATCTTGGATAAGCCTAATCTTGCTAAGTGTTTGCCTGAATCTCTGCTGGAAAATTTGCATCACAGGAAAGGGATCCATCGTTTGAAACGGTAGCATGAAGTGGGCTTTTTGGCTTGGGGCCATGGTGGGTATGTGTGTGAAAAGCTTTAGGAATGATGAAACAAAGCCAGATGCCTGGCTTTTTGCATGGAGTGTAACTAGGTAGGCCTTCATGCTGGGTCTGAAGGAGCTGCAGGAGGAAGCAGGTCTTGTTCACAAAGAATCTGCCTGTATTCAGGGTAGAACTTTGTTTTTTGGAAGTGGTCAGGTTTGTGTGCTTACTGTACTTCTTGGGATGCTGCAACCCTAGGTCAGAAGAATTACCGCTGTACCCTCTGTGACAAGTCCTTCACCCAGAAGGCTCACCTGGAGTCGCACATGGTCATCCACACAGGGGAGAAGAACCTGAAGTGTGATTACTGCGAGAAGCTCTTCATGCGGAGGCAGGACCTCAAGCAGCACGTGCTCACTCACACGCAGTAAGTGATCTCACACCCTGTGCTGGACTGCCCAGAGCAATAAATAATGGAGCCAGACATCCCCAGAGAGAACCTCCAGTTTGCAAATAGTTTGGCCCTAGGGAGCGTGGGTTCATCTTTTCAAACGGCAGAGAAGTCAGTCTGGACAAATCCCCTGTTACCGGGTGAGGTTGTCCTGTGGGAGTGTTTGCCATATTTTAATGACACAGTAAATTCCAGGCGTGCACCTTGTCTTGGGAAATGGCATTCTGCAGTGTCCAGCAGTTTGAAGGGAGGGGAGGTTACTTGATTTACGGTCAGTTATCTGCTAAGAACTCTTTCCATATCCCAACATGACCATGAAATAACACAAACTCCTCGACGCTACTCTTGCTGGGTAGCTTATTAGTGAGGTCTCCCTCTGTTAGGGGCAGCGTTGGGGTGCAGCCATAACCAGCTCTTACCTCCCCCCTCCCAGCTCCCACTCAGGCGCTTGGTGCCCTACTCCTCCTGCAGGGAGATGCCCACAGTCAGGGCAGAGCCGCACCCCCCAGTTATCTACAGGCCTCTCCCAGCCCCTCAGCTCTCTGCCAGGCCAGCTCTTCCCGCTCCATCCTGTCTGCTTACTCCCAGTCCAAGGTCCTCCCATAAAGGCTGCTTGCCCAACGCTAGTCCCTCCGCTTGTTTTGTTTTCAGGGTCTGGTTCTTGTACTCACGGGAATCTTCTGTCACGTTGCCTGGGAGGCAGCACAGTGCAGCCAGCAGGAGCAGGAGAGGCAGGAGCAGGAGAGGCAGGCACAGGAGAGGCAGGCGCAGGAGAGGGAGGCATGCAGACAGACTCTCTGCTGTTCGTCCTTCCTGCCAGAGGCAGGAGCACTACTGCTGGTGGGTGTCCTGCAGGGTCATCTACAGAACGCGACTGTTGAAGTCTGGGAAGCCTCTGCTCAGCACTGACAGACCGAGGGCCGTCAACACTCCGCAGCTTTGTGTTCTGTGTTGTTTTCTTTAATTTATCATCAGGGAAGAAAAGCGGTTGGTGCGAGCCAGCAGCGAATCCCAAAAGGCTGACTTCTGCCAGCCGTGTTGCAGGGCGGGGGGAGCAGAGGAGAGGGACTTTGTGTACGTGCTGCAGGAGAGAAAGCTGAGCAGTAGTTACAACTCGGTGCTGTTATTTCTAGTCTGCTTCTCCTTCACGTACGCTGAGAGGAAGATTTAGGGGTCAGACTGGGGAGGTCTTGCCCAGAGGGATTTTGGGGTCAGAGGGGTCTTGCCCCCCTCCCCAGTGTCAGGTAGCGCCATCCGCAAACTGTAACTCTTGCATGTCTTGCAGAGAGCGGCAGATCAAGTGCCCCAAGTGTGACAAGCTGTTCCTGAGGACGAATCACCTGAAGAAGCATCTCAATTCACATGAAGGAAAGAGGGACTATGTCTGTGAAAAGTGCTCCAAGGCTTACCTAACCAAATACCACCTCACTCGCCACTTAAAAATATGTAAAGGCCCCACGTCCAGCCTGTCGGCCCCCGAGGAGGAAGAGGAGGAGGATTCAGAGGAGGAGTTAATAGACTCTGTGAGGACTGAAGACTGCAGAATCAATAATGGAGTCTATTCAGCAGGTGATGCCCTCTCTGGACACAAATGAAGACAAGAGGGAAATTTTCCTGGCTATCAAAACTGGGGAAGGAGAAAACCCACTCTTCCTTGTTCTCCCCAGTCAACAGCGTCTGTCAGATGGGGAGTTTTCCTTCTGTTCTGGTTTCCGCGCTACCACCGCTTAACGAACTCTGCAGCCACAGCACTGAACGAGAACGGACCGTGCACGTACAAGGGAGGAGTTGCTGCAAAGGAAGCGGGAGGCAGGGAGATGTTTTTCACACACGCTGCACATACTTCTTTTCCAAATCACTCAGATTAACCCATCCAGTGCCGGGACACACGATGCACCTTGCGCAGACCTTGGAGTACCAAGAGCCACAAACCAGAAAGGTAGGCAAGCGACTGCAGTGACCTCTGAGCTAACTGTCCTTAACTGCCACAGCCACGACCGTAAGGAAACCAGACCAGACGTGGTGGTGGCAGTTGGTGCGTTTTTAGTACTTTTTAACTGAAGGATGTGGCTTGGCACCGAGCAAAGACTGTCAGCGCTCAGGTTTCCATCCAGAAGTGGAAAACGCCACCCTTTGGTTAAAAAAAGGCCAGTGAAATCAGCCTTTGCGAAGCAATTACGCCACTACAGAAAATAAAGAATTGGCTTTTGGAGAACAGTTCCTGCCTCGTCTCACTCTGGTTCAGCCGAACACGTAAGCGGGGAGGAGGGGAGGGCTGTACAGATGCGGTGAGGGTGGGCCGGTGTTTGCAGTGTACGATACTGCTTGTGCTTTAAAGCTTTTACCACCGCGAGAGAGGGGAGGGGTTGCTGCTAACACTATCCACGGAATGAAGATGTGCTTCATGCAGTTGGTTTCTTCTAAAAAAATTAAAAATGTGGCTCTTTTCTAGTGTTCTTTTTTAATATTTACACATTCTGAAAACAGCTTTCCAGTTTCTGATAATGCTGCCAAGAGAAATACCACCACGCTTCTGTCATCTGCCTCTCCCGAGCTTTCCTGGGACAAGGCAGGGGTAGGAGCGCCTGCAGGAACCCGTGCAGCTAGGAACTCATCTTTAAACCTTGTCTGTCTGCTCCGTGGCCCCCGGGCTGTGCTTCGGTCTCTGATGAGGTGGCTAGAGGCTTATTTGTGAAAGGAGCCTTAAATGGCCAAGTTCAGCCGTCCCTCTCCCCACACGCTGTATCGCTGGGAGAGCTCGCGGGCTTCTCCAAACCTGAGAACGCACAGTGCTTGCCCTCTGAGATCAGTATGTGAAGCAAAAGCTCCAGAAGGACAGGATGTTACTTAAAGTAACAGCATTTCTCCCTAAAACAAAAAGCAACTTCCAGAGCTACAGTGCCAATTAATACCAGAGGCAGAGACAACAGAAATTACTACCCTCCAGGAGCTAAACACAAAGCATTTATATCAAATGAAAGCTCTGTGACCCTCGCTTTGTGTCCTGGCAGACTCATCTGCTGAGCAGTAGCTCCTTACTTCCATTCAAACTCTCTATCTGTATTATACTGGGAGCTTGTAGAAAAACCCAAACCACACGCAGCACCAAGAAGCTTCAGGTGCTGCGGAACCCGGGAAGAGAAACCCTTTATCTTGAAGGGACAGAGCTGGGATACTTCTGGTTTGATACTGGTGACCTGAGGTGTTAAAGTCGATTCTGCTCAGGGACTCCAACTCACTGCCCAAGAAATGCTCTTGAGGCTTAAAAAAGTTACGTAGGAGAACTTTATAAATCTGTATTAGAAATCTGTAAATCTCGCCCCAAATTAAGGATGTTACCTATTTACAGTTTCATTCAGGTTTTGTTTATTACACAACTGTTGCCCGCAGTACGTTTCCTTACGCCCTTAGGAGGCATTTACCTTCCTGCAGTACTCGGCGCGCTCTGGTAGCGGCAGAAAGCTGCTCAGTGCATGTTCAACTTTACACACAGCAGCAGCCCCAGTTCAGGGATCGTAATCCAGAGCAAGCGATTTAACCTTTCAGAGCCAGCAGCGGAGGCAGGAACTCGAACTGCTGACTTAGAGCTTACCCACGTCACCGCGTTTCTTAGGCTGACCTGAAGCAGCCTGCAGGTTGCAAGGCACTCAGGTAATTTCTGTGAACTCTCACCAAATGGGGGGGTTGTAGAATACACGAGCCATAGTCCATTAATTACTGTGATTTTGCTGACGTTTGGTCCATCACGATTCCATTGCTGTCTCCGGATCGTTGCTGCTGCTGCCGGCCACGGAGCTGGCACTAGCCAGAACAAGTCTCTCTCTGTTCCCAAAAACGTCATTCACTGCAACACAGATAGGGGATTGCTTACGAGGTGTGCTTCCAGGGGCAGGGGAGGTGCAGCACGCATGGCATGGTGAGCACCAGGCATGGAAATCCTGGCCTAGCAGGGGTTTTAAAGCTTTTCCCCTTACCCTGAGGGGGCAGCTGAAGCTCAGCTGTCAGAACAACCCCCCACATGACAAACTGCAAGTCCTGTTACTTCTCCTCGAGACCATCTCTAGAGGTTTCCCTGAGCATCTCTGGAGGTTTCCCTGTGTGTAACTCCTGTACCTCAGCACTGTGAAATGGGTGAGTTTTGCAGAGAGAACCGTTAAGTTTAAATCATGTATTTCTGGTTTCAGTCTCTCTGGTTTCCACCGAGCTCTTAATAGCCTTCTCCCAAAATTCGTGCCATGTAGTTACACGCAGCTGCAAGAGCTTATCAACACGAGCCCTCACTTCTGCTCCTGCAGGGACTCCACAGCGTGACACCTGACTACAGCAGGGGCTTTGGGAGGGCAGTAAAACGTGGGTAGTGCAAGGAACCGGGCATCACACTCCAGCTACAGGAAAACAAATGGCATGGCAAACACAGCTCTCCGTGTTGGAAAAACCCCATGTTTTTTGAGGCTGAAGACGCGAACTCGAGCAGTTGTTGCAAAACGCTCACCAGCAGCTTCTCGCAGAGCCGCAGCACTGAATACACGCACGCCTGCCGGGGGTGAGGGGAGAACCGCAAGGTCCGAAGAAATGGGAACCTTACCTGCAGAAATCTTGCTTATATCCCAAACACGCAGCCCTTCTCGCTCCCCTCCAAAGGCAAAAACGAACGGGAAGTCGGGGCAGCAAGCTGCACAGAAGAGAACACCCTGCGAGGGAGGGAGGAAGACAAAAGAGGACTTTCAAAAAAATACCATCCTAAAATCAGTCTGGCACATTAAAACACTTTGGCCAAGCAGGGTCTAACCAAGGTCAGCTCCCTGACGTTTCCTGAAGCTTCCTGTGCACACGCACAGCATTAAGAGCTGCCCATCATGAAGAGCAAAGCACATCTTTGTCTGGAACCTGGCAGACCTACAGTTCTGCTGAGACCGCCGCACCTGCTGTTCGGAGGCTTCGAAGCAGCCTGCCAGCTCCGTGCGGAACGGGAGACTGCACTGGAATGAGAATGATTTACCTGCAATACACAGCGTGACTATTTTTTTTCCCCTTAAAAGGTGTTGTGTTAGGTAAAACAAGCTTCAAGCTAGACAAAAGAAAGACTAAGCAGATGCAGTTTATATGTAAACCTTCTTGGAATCAAGGAATAAACATTACCATTTTCATATCCCTGGAATGGATTAAACTGGGTCTGTCTCCTAGGATATCCCAGATTTTCACAAATTTGTCAGCAGATGACGTCACGAGGCACCCCTTGATCTGACTGCTCAGCTGTAGCCCTGGAAGACGAAGAGTGCAGCGGCATGAGAGCACGCGGTAACCACCACCCCACCGAGGCCAGGAGACCTGAAGCCAAGTCAGGAAAAAGAACCCGATATTCTCCTCACACTAAACTGTCCCAGCCCAAAGGGGGAAACGTTAAGGACGGTTCACGCTGCCACTGCTCCCTGTAGTGAGAGCAAACCGACTTCCCGTAGGCCTGCTCCGTCTCTCAATCCAAGAGCAGTAACGGTGCAAAGATGCTGCGGTTCTGCTGCTCACATCACGTGATCTGGCTACCCCAGATCCTTTGCCAAAGGACGTCCCGCTCCAGGACAATGGGGCGTGTTCCCATGGTGTTTTAGAGGCTCCTACACTGATCAAATAAAGTAGCTGAAGGGAGACGGGGTGAAAACCTCCCCATGTGCCGTACCAAAATCATCTCCAGAGGAATATCAGTATACAGTAATTACTGATAGAGGAGGTAAACATTACAGTTCATAATCCCAGACCGGATTCCATAGTTTTTGTTCTTCCTCACCCAAAACCACGCAGAGGGTGTGTCCAGAGTGAACAGATCTGTTTGATACGCTTATTCACGACGAAAAGTGTCACTGTTGTTAACAATACTCTGCCTAACAGGGGCTTCTCAGCAGAGGTTGGTTTCACGTGCCAGCTACCCACGATTAGCAGCCACAACTCTGACTTGCCCAGCAAGGACTCAGGACCACCTCAGTCATACCAGTTAACGACATTTTCCAGATGTGCCTCGCCCCCGGAGGCAAACACAACGCACCCAGAATTTACCTGACACCTCCTCATCGTGAGCTTTCAGAGTAAACAGCGGCTTATCAGAACGAGCATCCAGGCAGTACACGAAACCATCCTCTGTGCTTGCCTAAGGAAACCACAAAACAAAACCAGCTGTAGGCGCTGATTTGGAAAAAAGCTCCTGTGAAATAATACCCACCCTCTAGTAAATCCCTGTGGTTTGACACAGACTTGCACAACTCCTCCGTAAGGTGTGTTACACAGGTCTGCATCCCATGTCAGACTCCAGCCAGCTGGTGCCTGAGCTGTTGGTGAGGCACTGGCACAGGTTGCCCAGAGAAGCTGTGGATGCCCCATCCCTGGAAGTGTTTAAGGCCAGGCTGGATGAGGCTTTGAGCAACCTGGTCTAGTGGAAGGTGTCCCTGCCCAAGGCAGGGGGGTTGGAACTGGATGGTCTTTAAGGTCCCTTCCAACCCAAACCATTCTGTGATTTACGTACCTAAGCTGTGCCGTGCTGACTTACTACATGGAAGTCTTAATCCAACACAAATCTCTTGAACTGTATTTTGAAACAGGTTGCACCGCTAAGCGCCGCTCTCGCGTTAGGGAACGAAACACAGAGCCTTTAGCCTGTACTTAACTGCCAGTCCAAACATTCAGAGCCATCCGGCGGCTGCACACCAGCCCTGGGCAAAGCCAAGGGTGAGAAAGACCCACAACATCAGCCCAACAGAGCAGAGCACCTGCTTTTGTCAGCCGTATGCACGAAGCAACAGAACAAGACGGTCCTGGGCACAGCCAAGGCATTACTGTCACTCAGTACCAGCAGCCGGGAGGGCAGCTGTCACAATGAAGGTACCAAATAAGCAGCCGGTCTCCATAGGCGTTTAAAAACCCCACCCAGCACCACCCTCCCACAGACTGCACCTTTAAAATACGCAACGGTTCATCGGGTCTGTCTCACGATTCAGAAACACGGTGAACACAAAACCAGAGGTTAAAAGACACGGCAGCCGACCAAGAACAGAGGAGCAGGTACTCACTAAGAAATTACAAGGTGAAAAATGATTCCAAGTTACTCTTTCAACCTGACCACTGAACCGCCACACTCGATGGTTCTCTTGGGGGTTTCTGCAGTCGTAGAGCACAGCTGATCTGGGGGAAAAAGGCACAGGAAATGAAAAAACCAAATATCAGAGCGGAACACTTTATCAAGTTTGTTTTGCCACTGGCATCCACAGAATATAAAGTACAACTCGAAAGGGAAAATAGAAACAACTATTAGTTGTCCAGCTCAGTGACAGATGAAAACTCCTCAGATAAACACAAGCTATTTCCACATGCTTCCAAGTTCCATCCCGGTTACAAACAGCCGCGCTACTGAAACTAAGTGCACACAGCTTGAATTTACTCCATGTGTAACATTCTCATCATATAGGAGACCATAATTATGCAAATACATTATGTATATAATTATTGATTATGAACAGATTTCAGTGACGTCAAGTTAACGACTATTCAGAAGTAATACACTAATTAAGGAATCAATCTGTGATAGATGTACGGACACTTTCAGATACGCTTTAATAAAAAGAGAGAAAAGATTGATCTTTAAAAGTGGTCAGGGAAGTGCTGCTCCAAAAAGGAGCAAGAGCAGATGGGAGTCAGTGGGTCCTTTGGGACTCCACAGTCACATGCTGGGCCCAGGGGCATAGCCCACTCCCACTTGATCCTATAACTACAGCCAAAGAAATGGGATGTAGGTTTCTCAGCCCCTGCACCTGGCATTTTATAACCACAGTTCAGTACACAGGTGATTTTCAACAGTCTGACTTCCAGGTTATGAAGCATCTGCCAGTATCCATTGGAAAGCCTGTGGTCCTGCGTGGCTTTACAGGGAAAAATCCACAAATGCAGCCTGCTTGTTTACAGCACCCGCACACTGGTTTACAGGTGTCCGTGGGATCAGAGCGCTGGTAAAAAGGGATCACGAAGCTGGTCTCACTGTTTTCTTCTTTACGCTGAGGGGAAGGACAGGAGACAGAACCGGGTTCCTAACAACAGTAAAAGGTTCTTCCCTGACACTTTTGCTTAAGCAGATGTAGCAAGAGGCTAACACAAGCCAGACAGCACAGAGGTTTGGCTGAAGACTGACAAGTCTTTAAATATTTTAACACAAGGACAAAGTCTTAAAAGCAGAATAAAATATCGATACAAAAACTATCACAGTTATAGAACCAAATGTGTGCTGGCAGCCCAGAAAG
>NW_010254126.1:0-1233 GCF_000690775.1 Eurypyga helias
GTGTGTCCCGGTGTCCGTGTGTCCGGTGCTGCGCTCGTCCCCATCTCCCGTCTCTGGCAGGGACCAGCGGGAGGAGGAGCTGGGCGAGTATTACATGAAGAAATACGCCAAGTCCTCGGTGGGAGAGACGTGAGTCCCTGTCCCTCTCCTCATCCCTGTCCCTGGCCTCATCCTTGTACCCGACCCCGTCCCCATCCTCATCCCCGGCCCTGTCCCTGTCTCTGTCCCTGTTCCTATCCGTGTTTCTGTTCTCATCTCTCTCTTCATCCCTGCTCCTGTCCTTGTCCTTCCCCCGGCCATATCCTCATCCCTGTCCTCGTACCCGGCCCGGTTCCCCATCCTGTCCCCGTCCTCATCCCTGTCCCTGTCACGGGTTCTATCCCTGTTCCCTGTCCCTGTCCTGAGCCATATCCCCATCCAAATCTGCGTTCCTGTTCTTATCCTTGTGCCTGTTCTGGACCACGTGTCCATTCCTGTTTTTCTGTTTTTATGCCTGTCCCCATCCCTGTCCCTGTGCCCATTCCTGTTCCTTTATCTCCATCCCCATCCCTGTCCCTGTCCATCTGTCGCCATCCTAGTCCCTGTCCCTGTTCCCATCCCTGTCCTTGTCCGTGTCCCTGGCCCCATCTCCATCCCTGTCTCTTTATCCCCATCCCTGTCCCCGTTCCTCTGTCCCCACCCATCTCCCAGGCTGTGTCGCTGTCCCTTTCCGCATCCCTGACCCTGTCCCTGTCCCCATCCCTGTTTCTCTGTTCTTGACCCCATCCCTATCCCTCTCCCAGGTCTGTCCCTGTTCCTGTTCCTCTGTTGCCATCCCAGTCCCTGTCCCCATCCCTGTCCTTGTCCGTGTCCCTGGCCCCATCTCCATCCCTGTTCCTTTATCCCCATCCCTGTCCCCATCCCTGTTCCTCTGTCCCCATCCCTGTTCCTCTGTCCCCATCCCTGTTCCCATCCCTGTCCTTGTCCGTGTCCCTGGCCCCATCTCCATCCCTGTTCCTTTATCCCCATCCCTGTCCCCGTCCCTCTGTCCCCACCTGTCTCCCAGGCTGTGTCACTGTCCCTGTTCCCGTCCCCATCCCTGACCCTGTCCCTGCCCCAATCCGTGACCCTATCCCTGTCCCCATCCCTGTTCCTCTGTCCCTGTCCCCATCCCTATCCCTCTCCCAGGTCTGTTCCTGTCCCTGTTCCTCTCTCCCCGTCCCTGTCCCTGTCCCCATCCCTGACCCTGTCCCT
>NW_010254127.1:0-441 GCF_000690775.1 Eurypyga helias
TTTTTTTTTTTTACTCTGACCCTTCTCTGATACCAGCAAGAGCAGAATAAATGTTTTGCCTTGTATTTTGTGGAACATTGAGCTGAAATGGAAAAAGATAACTTTTGTGCTTTTTGCTTAATGTTAGCGTAACTCCCATGCCAGATATAGGTAACAGTGACACTTTAAGGGGAACTATGTTCTTGAATGAAGATAAAAAGGAAGGCTAATTAGAACAAAACGATATTGTGGTTACTGAAACAGTGTGAGCTATGTGAACAGGACACTGAAGCCGAAGGATGATGAAGTCTACTGACGACCACCAGAGGACCCCCGAAAACCACCCAGAACCTTAAGGACCCATGTGCAAAGAATGTCTACATATATTAATGAGTTCCCGGAAAACCTATGAATATGCTAATGATTTCTTGGAAAATTAATGAATATCATAGAATCATAGAA
>NW_010254128.1:0-13921 GCF_000690775.1 Eurypyga helias
TCTCCGCCCGCGGCTGCGCCCGTCCCGCACCGGCACCTCCGCGGCATCCCCGCACCCGGAGCGCTGCCCCGCTCCCCCCACGGCCTTGGGGTACAGGGGGGAACAGAGGACTTGGGGCAAAAAGGCCCGTGACCCCTGGCCAGGCCCTGCTTTTATTCTTTACCACCCCGCGGGGTAGGGATTGTCAAGGGGAAGCTGGGTTTTCGAGAGCTTCCATGCCTGGACCCTGACCTGCATCCCTGTCCCTCGCGCATGGGGATGGAGGCAAAGGCTGGGCCGGGCCAGACCCTACCTGAGGATGGTGGAGGGAGCAGTCCTTGGCAAGGCAGGACCCTTCTAAGAGAGCAGTGAAGTTGATTTATGCTCCTGACATTTCTCTCCCAGTCGGGCAGAGCTTTTAATAAAGAGTGAGTGATTTATGGCTCCTTTTAAGTGGGAAGGAATGTTACCTAAGGCAGTCTGCCCCCGACACCCCCGCCTCGCTGTCTCGCTGAACCCCCAGCCTCTGGGCTAGCAGGAGGGGAGCAGAAACCGCCTTTGCCCTCATCTTCCCCCAAAACCCTCCCCACAGCTGAGGTGGACCCAGCATCCTGCCCCATTCTGGGCAGCAGCAATCCTGATCCTGTCCGGGGATGCTCTGGCACCCTGGAGGGAGCAGTGCTGTATCCCCTTCAAACTGCCCCAGGCCTCTGCAGCTGGCAATGCATAGCCCGTGTGCCACCTCACACACAGTGGCAATTCAAGGAAAGCTTCTGCTCTGAGACCCCTCTGCTCCCCTCTGTGAGGACCCCTGTGGTGGCTGGCCTGGGGACAGGATGACAGCTCCACAGCAGTTGTCATGGTTACTGGGTATTAATGGATGTGAGTATGAGTGCTTTCCAATGACGAGCAGCTCCAGAAGGGAAGGGCTGTCCTCAGTCCCTTCAGCTCCAGCCCTCCTTGGGGGGGCTTGGTCATGGAGATACCTCCATCCACCTCTGCAACCCCTTCACACCCCGAACCAGCGCCGGCCAAAGCCATCTCCAAACACAGAGGTGGCAGCAGCTGCAACTGAAGGGGCTTCTTGGGGCCTAAGATGGCTCTTGTGTCTCCCAGAGCAGATAAGGAAGGGGACCTGTCCCCTCCCATCCCAGCCCTGCTGCTTGGAGGGGGTTGGAAAAGGCCACGGGGCTGGGGGACATGGTGGCCAGCAGGAAGGGGGATGCAGCAGAGCCGCAGAACCCTGCCAGCCAGCCCCTTTCCCCTCTGGAAAGGGCTAATGAGTGAGGACAGGGGATAAGAGCAGGGGCGGAGGGAGCATCGCCCAGACAAAAGCCGCCCCAAGAGGCTCCCAGCTGCTAATGAAGATAAAGTGCCCGGTTCCTTTTCTTCTCCCGGTGAAATCTGGTGGCTAAGGGGGAAAAAATGCTTTCAAGTGTATTCATCTATAACATGGCCTGGGAGGCAGGGATTCCAGCAGCCGGAACGGCAGCCAGCTGAGACATTGATCTCACACTTCACACACGTGCACGCACACACGCATGTGCAAACACACACACACATCCATGCAGGCTGCACACAGCATGTGTGAAATACCCGCGGAGCACACGCACGCAGACATCAAAAGCCCGGTCTTTCTCTGCAACAAAACCACAACCGTAGGTGAAGGCATGTGTTGAGCAAAACACCCCCTGCCCACGCGAAGCCCGCGCCGGGCTGCCAGATCCCACACGTGCCCTGAATTGCACATGGCAAGCGCGGCGCAAACACAGGCGTGCGGCACGCCCAGGGCGCCTGCCCGCCACGGGCACGTGCGCACACGCACGCACACACACGTGCACGCGTGTGCCAGGCACACTCAAACGGCTGCGCAGACGCGTGTTGTGAGGCGGTGGTGACAGAGGGCGAGTGGTGCCTGGCGGGGTGCCGGCGGGGAAGCCCTTTGGGGTCCCTGCAGTGTTTTAGTAAATATGTGAGTAAACCTCATTGCTGTTGATGTATGGGGGAAGTGTGTTGAGGGGAGAAGGGCTGGGGTTCTCCTGTGACATGGATGGATCGACTCCCACCCCATCGCACCCACAGTGTCTGTCCCAAGCCCTTCTGCCTGCTGTCCCACAGCCTGGCCCTTAAAACTCTCCTTCATCCCAGCCCAGACTGCACAAGGTCTGAGGTAGAGTCCCACTGCTGTCCCTTCCCTGGCAGCTCCTCTACGCAGATGCTTCCACATACCTGGAGCTGACATGCCAGGGTCTCTATTTCCAAACTGCCCATCACCAGGCTCTCTGGGAAGGATGCTCTACAGCCCTACACTAAGTTAAACAAGCCCAGGGCTGTTCTCTGGCCCTGAGGACCTCTGCCACGAGCAGCCAACCTCCAGGCTGTGGAACACATCCTACAAATGGGCAGCCTGTGTGCCAGATCCTGATGGGACTGTCCCTGACCCAGGCTAACTCCTAAACTGCGAACGAAAATTGCCTGGATCAGTATGAGCTGGCCCAAGCCAAAATCACACCAGGGCAATGGTAAAAATTCCCATGGGGACGGTCCCACTGCTCTGCCTGGGAATGCCCTGGGACTGTTTGTTTTACAAGTGCAGATGTAACCAGAGATTCCCCCTCCTTTCCTCCAGAGGCCTTGAATTAAGTGGCCCATTTACAGAGAGGCAACGAGGGAATAGACGGCATGTGGGGAGGGGGAGAAGCTCTTTCCCAACACATCTGGCAGCTAAACGTACCCCCAGACCCACCAGAGACCCTCCAGGCAGCGAAGCATTTGCTTGCAGCCTTGCCTGGCTAGACCCTGCTGTTGCTGCAGTCAGCTGCCCAATCAGTTGGGCATGAGGGTGGAGAAGAGGGAAGCCTGGGAGCAGCCGGGAACGTCTTGGCTATGGGACAAGACCTCAGAGCCAGGGGTCAAGGATCTGGGGCCGGAAAATAGCACCCGTTGAGATCTGAGAGGTCGCATTCCCCTGGCAGCGTGGGATGGAGGGAGGCAAAATCAGGCCTCGTAAAGCTGCCCGTGGGCATTGCCCGGGCCAGCGCAGCCCACACGGCGCGGAGCCCAGCTCCCTCAGCAGAGGGCACTGGCTGCACACGTACACACTCACACACACACACGCCCGCACACCTGCGCCACACACGCGTGGCCACCCCTCCGTGTGCCCACCGCGCGGTGGGATGCAGCAGCATCCCTGACACGCATCCCCGGGGTAGCCCGGGTGGGGACCGCTGACCAGTACTGGTCTCTGTCTGCACAACCTCACGCCTTCCTGATGCTCTGACCTTGTTCCCAATCCAGACCAGGCTCCCTGCCCTCTCCATGGATCTCTTCAGTCCAGGTGGGTGAGCCCCACACTGCTCTGCTGACCACTGCCACCAGCCGCCGGCGATCCCTGCCTGCCCTCCAAGGCTCCCCTGCCCGCTGGGATGCTGGAAGCTGTCTCCCCTGGCTTATTTCCATCGGTGTTCACCACGGCAAGAATGCTGAGCCCTGGGCAGCAGGGACGGGACTGTAAAGGCAGCCCAGAGGCCCAGGGAAAGTGTCCATGCGATCCTGTGGACTGTTAAACTGGGACCCCATCTCTATGGCTGGGCAGGGGGAGGCAAAGAAGTGCCTACGTGCACGTGGGCTGCCCCCCAGGTCCCTGTCAGAGTATAAAGGGGTCCCCTATAGCTGTGTACGTGGCAGTGCCTATAGTCATATCAGGAGGGACACTATACCCATACAAGCAGGACCACTGTAGCAGTGTAAGGCACATGACAGACAGCCATAGGATCCCTGCTCCAGCTGCAGGAGGGTCTCCAGTGCCATCCCCTCCCTGTGCAATATGAAGCACCATCCCGTCCCGGAGCATCCTGGCCTCTCCTGGTATCTCTGGTCTAATCATCTTGGTGTTGCCTGGCCCAGATGTTCTGGGAAGAGGGAGGAGGCGGCTTCAGCAGCTGTGGAGCATTCAGGCCAGATGTGGAAGGTACACTTTGCGACGGCAAGCCATGCGGAGGCTGCTGAGCTGGAGGCCTGTATTTATCCGGCCGCGACATGGCACAGGAAGAAAGGACATTCCTCCCTTAGGAACAGCTTGCGCACATGGCGTCATCCCCTCGTTATTAGGAGGGAAGCCACAGAGAGGGTGTTCCCAGCCCCCAGCCCCACCGCCCCTTCCTCCACAGGCTGGCCTGGCCCCAGGAAGGGTGGTGGGAGCTGGGCAGGGAGTGGGGGGCTTGTGGGATGCTGCCTTTGCCATTCGATCCCCAACTCTGTGTCGCTCCCAGCTTCTTGGCTTGCTGTGAGAGCAGCAGCCATCCTGGCCTGGATTCAGCCGACTCAGCATTTTGGGCTGAGCCTGGCTGTCACCGAGCCTAGGCTACGGCTGAGCGTGCCAGAGCCCCGCCAGATGCCAGGGTATGTGTGCCTTCACTGGCTGTCCCCTCGCGGCTTTCCTGGGTGGTGGGGAAGCTTGAGGCAGCGCCAGCTGGAGGAGATTCCCAGCCCATCCCAAGGAAGGCTGCTGTCTGCGTCACCGAGAGAGGCCAGGTTTGAGGAGCTCAGTTCAGCATCCCTTCCTTGGAAAACCCTTCTGGGAGAGGTCCCTGCCTTGGCCCAATGCCCCGAGACCCTAGCTGGGTGGAAGTGACCCCAGCTGGGGCATGGCACTGAGCTGCTCTGTGCTGGAATGGGACATGCCTTCTGGCCCTGCTCCCTCCCCAGCAGACCTCCTGCTAAGTCAGGCATGTCTCAGTCTCCAGGGCCTGGCCCATCAGCTCTGCAATGGCCACAGCCTCCAAGGATGATTTCCCCAGCAAGGGACCGTGATGCAGGGGAACCAAGCCACGCCACCAGCCATGCTCGGGGTCCTCCTCCCCGAGCCCTGCTCAGAGCTCATCCAGCGAGAGCCCTGCCATGAGAGGGGGCATGGGATGCCAGAGGTGGGACAGGGTAGTTTGGCTTCAGAGTCAGGAATTACAAGCTCAGAGGGATTTGAAGACCAGGGAAACCTGGAAAGCAGACCAGGAGGTTTGCTCACGGCTCTGCTGAGGAAGGCTATCAGCTACCGGAGAGGCAGCAGGAGGTGATTCAGAGCAGCAACAGCTTGGGTATATGATAGGACTTGCCTAAAGCCAAAGGATGCTACGGAGTGGTGGGACAGAGAGAGAAGGGCAGACCAATCCCTGCTCCCTTTGGAGCTGGTTTTGTCCTGTCTGGAGTAAAGCTGCCTCGGTAATCTTTGTAAAACCCTGAGTGTTTGGTGTCTGGTGACCTGTGTCCTGGGAAGGGCAAACCCTGAGCTGATACCCACCCATGGACTCCAAGGTCTCGGAGAGAAACCAACCCAAACTCCCCCACCAGTGTTTCCAGCGACCACAAGCCAGCAGCGATGCTGGCTGTCGGGAAACATCAGAGCACGTGTATCCCGTCCGCACGGGCAAGAGCGGCGTGTGGGTGTCAGGACACGCCTGGCCAGAAGAATCCCAGCAAATTACTTCTCCTTGATGTCTGCCGGTTCGTCATGGCAGAAACACGGCGTGCAAAGGGCTTGGTTTTGAAGGAGCGCCGAGGGATGCCGGAGACGGGCTGCTGCCAACTCACCTGTCACTCCTTGCACCCTGCCCCGGGGGCTCGCAGGCTGGGGGGAGGCAGGTGCTGGGGAGCCAGCTTGGCCGCGGAGCCGTGGCCGAGGAAGCGAGCAGGTAGGGAGCTGCCTCTCCTGGGCTCCTTGCTGCTGCTCTGCCAGGCGGTATTTGGCCGTGGAAAATGCCAGGCTTTTCCAGCCTCGGATGTAATTTTTTCTCCCCCCTTGTGACATTCGTGGAGGGCTTTGCAGTGGTGTCGGTGAGGAGGTTGTCCCAGATTGGAAGCACTCGGTGGGGGGGGCACAGGACTGTGGGGAAGGGGGAGACCTGCTCACCCCGCTGCAGCCAGCCGAAAATCCAGGGGCTGGGTGTGTTGGGAAGGACCAGCAGGCAGGAGACCTGCAGAACAGCCTGTCCAACTCAGGGACCAGCTCTGGGGGTCTGGCAGAGATGATCAGCAGGCAGTGAAGAGGCCAAGGGGCTGTACCCGCAGCAGTGGGTTTGGTCAGAGACTCAGGGGCCTGCGACAGCAGCTGAGGGAGGTGTCTCGATGTTGTGAGATGCTGTGCACCCATCACACAGAGTGAGCCAGACCCTCGTGCTTCTCCTTCACTCAGTGTGAGCCGGCAAAGCCTTGGGACAGGCAGGTTTGGAGGGGCTGATGTACTCCCCTGCAACCAAGCAAGGGGCCTGGCTCAGGCTGAGCTGGCTTTGAGCGCAGGACCCTGCAGCAGCAGAGCCCAAGGGCATCTCCCCCTTGCTGAGGAGCAGATGCAGACTGGTGGCAACAGACCCGGGGTGAGAGAGGAGCTGTGCTGCTGTGAACCTGAGCCCCGGCCGGGCTTGGCGGGGGTAAGCACGCGAGCTGGCCAGGTCCTTGCCTGGTTTTGCAGGGTTTTAGTGCAGAGACACACACAGAGTCTGGTTGGTGGCCGAGGGTGGGCCAGGGTGGTGCTGGGGATGTGCAGCTCAGGGAGGGAGGTCAGCGCAGCAGAAGGCAGGGCACTGTGGGCAGGGACATGCTGGTGAGTCCTGAGGACACTTGCCGGTTTGATTGAGGCCCTGGCAAGCAGGGAGGTGGCATCATCGCCAACCAGGTCTGCAGGTGACGCACGGGCTAGAGGGTGCTGGCAGTGAGCAACACAGATCCCAGCTACGTGGCTGAGCACAGTGTGTGCGAGGCAGCTCCGGGACGAGGACATGGTCAGGTTCTACCTGCAGGACAGGAGGCTCCACCTTGGTGACGTGTGATGCTACGGGTGCCAGGGAGCCAGCTCTGCACCATGGGCACCCCATGGACACAGCTGGGGCACACACTGGGAAGCTAAGTGGGCCCACAGGGAACAGTTGTGCTTTAGTGCATAATCCAGGTGTCTGCTAGACCCCAGTGCCAACGAGATGTGGCACAAGAGAGATCTGATCTCTTTGTCCAAGGCAGTGGTGGGTCTTCCCTTCTTGGCTGGTAGCAGAATCTTCCCCTGGCAGGGAGGGGCCATGTCCCAGCACCATTAGCCACTTGGGCATCATCTTTAGAGGCCACAGGCATGAATTTGGAGGCTTGAAGGCTAAATAAACTTGTCTCAGCAGCCAGGGCCTGTCTCCTGACAGATTAGGGCAATCACTCACCTGCCCAGTGTCCTTCCAGGGGACCGTGGGTACTTTGTGCTGGCCCAGCAGATGCCATTAGCTCTCAGCAGACCCGTGTCCTGGGTGTGAAGCCAATGTGGACCAAAACTTCTGCCCCAGGTGATGTTTTTGCTGGTAGTCAGGACCATGCAGGGGGTGTTACCTCCTCCAGCCCACTGCTGCTGCTCTCAGCCTGGCTCCCAGACAAAGGCTGCCCAGGACATGGCCAGGCTGTGACCACCGTCCCCCAGTTCAGAATGGAGGTGTCACCCCCTCCATACCCCCCGCACCCTGTGCTGCTCTCCCAAGGGTTTTTGAGGCCGCGTTTCACAGGGGATTTGGCACTAGCGCTTGGGACAGGCAGCCTTGCCATGTCCCCTTCCCCTCACCACTGCGTCCTGCTGAGGCACGGCCGCTGCGGAAGGTTTTGCAAGGCTCCGTAAAGCAGCCGCCTGGCTCCCTGTCATCAGAGCAGCATGGGCTGGCACCTCCCAGCCACGAAACCCCAGGGAGATACCGAACAAAGCCCAACTTGTGTAAACCAAGCCAGCCCCAGTGAGGTGTCTACCACCTCCCTGGCCTCCTGCCCTCCCCACTCAGCCTATCTCAGCCCACATTTAACAATTACCACCTCTCCGCACGGCTCCCCAAGTGCTCTGAGTGATGTGGGCCAATTCCCCGCTGGCAACTCCCGGCTGCCTCCCAGGAGTTACGTCAGCAGGGAGTTGGACCATGCGCATCCCCCATGCAGCACCTGGCATGGCAGCCAGCACCTCCCCTGGGCCTGCCAGGGCTGATGCCGGGCATCGGCCGAGCACCCCCAGGAGGCAGCAGCATCCCTTTTTCCCCCCCAGCAATGGAAAAAAGGTGCCCTGCCCTCAAATTGCAGGGAAAGGGGTTATGGCAGGTGCAGTTACCTGAGATGGAAGTGGTCCAGGGTGGTGGATTTAACACCCTGTCTCTGGATGTAGATCATTAAGACATCAGGGTACAGGGAAGCATTTTGTATCCCATGCTTCCAGTAATGATCCCAACACAGGTCAGTCAGCACCCTTGGCGGGGTGTGCTGAGATAGTCTGACCCCGCCACAACATGCCTACTGTCGGCTAACAGCCTGGAAGCCACCACACATGTGCCCAGTGCTGTCCCCTTGCTGTTGGCACATGCTGCTCAGCATGTGGTATCCCAGCTTTATGGCCAGCAGGAACTGCTCCCACAAAACCAAGTGTCTCTCAAAACATTGCTGCTGCGTGTCCTGGGAGAGCTGTGACCAGAACCTTGCCCGTCTGGCGTGCCACAGCCCTGGACTCGCCAGAGCTCAGCCTGGCATTGCCGTGGGGTGACTGCAGGAGCACAGGCTGTCCCGTCCCTCCCTCTCCCTGCACGGACGCTGTGCTGGCACCGTGGGAGAGAGCAGCACTCCTCCCCACACCAGCAGGACATGCACCACCTCCTTCCCAGAGGAACCCAGCTCGGCACGGTAGGCTTCTGGTGACACTGGGCTGGGCGAGCAGCAGGAGTGAAGCACGGAGGGAGACGAGGAGGCACACAGTGACAGTGAGCCAGTGCTTGGACAAAGGGGCCCAAAGCTCCCGAGCATCCATGCTCAGGGCTGCGTACTGGGGAATACTGGAGGGGCTGGGAGGTAAGGCAGGGAGCAAAGGTGTTCTGCACCCACCTCTCCCAACCTCCTTCAACCCTCTTCCACCCATGCAGCCTCCCCAGCCTCTGCCCTCTACTCCCCACACTCCTCCTCTCCTCTTCAGTGGTACCGAAGGGACACCTGTGTAGGGCTGAGAGACAGGAACAGGGGACAGGACCAGGGGACACTGCAGGGATGTAGCATCCTTGTGCGTGGAGTTGGACACCCCGCATGTAATAGTCTGGGCTCACTCTGCAAGAGGTGACATCACCGGGGATCTTCTGGTCACCTCTTCTTGTGGGCAGCGACAACTCTCTGATCGATCTCGAAGGGTGCACATCATCGGGGTAGGTATCTGAGCGCTCGCTTTTGGTCCAGGGATCTGGAGCGGCCACAGATCTGGATGTGGGGGTGGAAGGGAGTGAGGTGGATGGTGACGTGGCCCAGCCATCCCTTTATGCCTCCGGCTGCCAGCCATTCTGGGCACGAGATGGCTCTTTTAGCTCCTGGATGGCTGGTACCAGCCCTGGCCTGGCCCTTGGAGAGTCCCTGTGCCCTCACCCATCCTGGACAGGGAGCCGGCGGCTGGCCCAGGGGCTGGGAAGGGCGAAGAGGCTCAGCTAGCCACCAGGAGACAGAAAATGCCCCGGAGCAGGCGGTGCAGCAGGGGTGGGGTGTTGCCGGCTGCCATCTATTATTCCTGCCCTGCATCAAAAGGCCGAGATGAAAGTCTCCAGCCACAGCCTTTGCCGCAACAACACAGACCCCCCCTCCTGAAATTACTGCTCCCCTGAAGGAGGTGGCTTTTGCCTGAGCAGCGGAGGAGAAAGCCGTGTTTACACACCAGGTTTCAAGCGCTGCTCACCAGCTGCCTCGCCGTAATTACAGTCGTTAGGAAGGGATGAGTTGCTGGGGCTTGGTGCTGGGGTGTTTGTTTGTTTGTTTGCAGCCCCAGCGTGGGGCAGGTGGTGAGGGAGGGCAGCTGGAGAGCTGGGCTCCTGCCGAACCTGGCTGTCTGGCCGAGGGGTGCTGTGGTCCCCGGTGAGCGTGCAGCCAGGTCAGCCCTGGGCTTTGCAGTGGGACAGGGGAGAAAGGTGCCTGGTGGGAAAGGGCACCTCCTCAGGGGGCAGGGATGGAGCTGAATCCCCAAATCCTAAAGTGCTATGAGTGTGGCAACAGGAAGCCTGCAGTGAGGATGGGGGTTCAGGAGGTTTCGGGAAGTACAGCCACCACAGGCCGATTGCGGCTGCAACTCTGCCTGAGCACTCCCTGAAGTGAGCATGGGCTGAGCAGGGACAAACCTCCTCTCTCATCCCCTCTTCAGCTTCTGCTCCCCAAGTCAAGCAACAGAGGTGCTTCACATCCCTGCCTGCATTCAGCCTTGATTTAGCACTATGCTTCGCCGCAGGGCTCACCCGCCGTGGGGGATTCACATCCTGAGATGCCTCTGGGGACATCTCTTCAAGGCATCTCCTCCGGCTCCCTCCAGCAGCAGCACCAGGCTCTAGAAACAGCACAAGGACCATGCTCCCTGTCATCCTGGGTGACATGTGGCATGGAAGTGGCACCAGGAACAGGGCTTCTGGGTCCTATTCCCAGCTTGGCTGCTTCTTGCGACGTTATCCGCAGGAGCTCTTGTGCACAAGCATCGGGGCTGGCAGCATCCATCTTGCAGGCGGGTTGCAGGGCTGAGCTGCCGGCTGCAAAGGGCTTCCAGGGAAACACTGCTTATCATTCAGCACATCCTGGGTTTCCCATTGCTGCCAGGCTCCCCTTTCAGCCTGACCAACACCATCTGAAGGGGAGACCCTGCAGTATCTGGGAGATCTGCCCCACAGTCAGGGCTGCTGCCCAGGGACTCACAGGAGAGGTTTTAGCAGGCAGCCACATCAAAGCCAGTGCAGGACGCTCCATCCCACCACAGGCTTCGGCACCCATGTACAGTGAGCATGACACATCATGACAGCACAGACTGCTTCTCCTGGAAAGGCTGGTAGGCAGTGTGTGCGGTGGGGAAGTGAGGGGGCAGCATTTCCCAGTCACCTTGGGCTTGCTCTGGGTCATACAGCTGGAGTAACATGGCAGAAACCTTCTCCTGATTTTGCACCTCTCCTGTCACAGCTCCCACCTCCTGAGGGCAAGGTTACCAACTCCCCTGGCTCAAACAGCTCCAACACTGCAGACTCTCCAGTCCTGACCAAAAGTGCTTCAGCTTTCTGGCTGCTGGAAAAGTGCCTCCTCGCTGGCCCGAATGTACGGAGTGTGAACTCCCAGCCCTCGGCTCACAGGAGCTCAGGAGCACATCTTTAGCTAGCATAGGGCTACAACACCAGTCCAACCCGGCTTTGCTTTGAGATGTCACTCAGCAAAAGCCCCTTCCCAGCAGGTATTTACCCCAGCTAGTCATGGCAGAGGATTTGCACTGGCAGTGTCATGCTGCAGTCCATCCTTATTATCCTGTTGCAAACAGCTGGAGCCTTTGGCTTCTTTCTCCATTCTCTTCTTGGAGCCAGCCCTTTAGGATGCCCCTGGGGAGATGTTCATCTGTACCTGGGCTGAGAGCACAAGTGAGCCAAGAGTTGAGGGTCTCTTGGGATGACATGTTCTCCTGGTCTGGTGTGACCAACACGGTGGCAGAGGGGTGCAGCCTGTCCTGAGCACTAGGATCCTGCAGCAGCAGAGGCATGGAGAGCTGTGCATGTGCAGCAGGGATGAGGCTCATATGGATGCATCCCCATGTATGTGACAGGCATGCTGTCTGTGTCCATGCAAGCAGCAAATGAGAGCAAGCCACCAGGCACCGCTACTTGTGCTCCTCTTTATTCTTTCACTGCCTTGCACATCTCTTGATTTCAGATCCACACTCGGCAGCTCCCTCGGCAATTCATCCAAGCAGGGATGCTAAGGCTGGAGGGACCCAGCGAAGCCACCCAGCCCACCTCCAGCCTCAGGCCAGGCCCACTCACACCCCTTTTGCCAAGGAGAAAAGGGGGTATTCCACCGCCCCCATGCAAGACCCGTGTGCTACGTGCAGAGTGTGATGGGGAAGCGGGTCGCTGCTGGTGGGGGCTCACCGTTCACCAGCACGAGTGGGAGGGCGAGCTGGAAAGAGCCTCCTCTCCCGGTGGAGCACCACCGCCCAGGCTTGATGAGGCGTGTGCTCCCGCGCCACCCGAACACGCCTTGGGTGCCTCTAACCGCCTGGGACAGGTATTCATGGTCCGGCGGAGCGTGCCCTGTCATGCCTTCGTGCCACGGTGCTCAGCAAGCGCCTCCCCTCCCTGCAGCTGCAGCCGTGCTGGAGCATTCCTATGGGGAGAGCTGGCTCGGACTGGGAGGGATGGGGGGCTGCGGATGGCCACCCCCTGCTCCCCAAGTGCACTGGGCTCTCCCCACTGCAGCACCCTCATCACCTCATCAGTGAGAGCCGGCTGCGGCCACGGAGGCAACACTCCCAGCTGGCACAGGGAGATAATCCCAGGAGCAATTTCAGGTGTGCTGTGCAGGCATGGGGAGCGCCCTGGGATGGCAGCGCCCCTTCTTTCATGCACGTGTGGCTGAGGTGGTGTGACCCTCCCCAGCCAGTGCAGAGTGGAAGCCAGATGTGGCAGGGGCAGTGCATTCCGGCTGGGATCTCTTTGCCCCACGGTGAGTCCCCATACAGCTCCTTACTGAGGGTGGATAGGATGGCGGGAAGGATGGAGTATTCTGGAGGAAGTCAGAGCACTTCCAGATGTAGCCAGAAAGATGGAGTTAGATGGGATCTCCCAAGAGGGGTGATGACTGTGGACCTGATAACCCTGCTCCGTGAAAGCCTTTGGAAGGGGAAGGTCCTACAGAGTGACACTCTCGACAGGGACTTGGAAGAGCTCCCTGGATATGCTGCCAAGCACCAGTCCTCTTTTGTCTTGAAAGTGGGGTTGGGAAGAGGAAAATCCATGAGACAGGAGGGCAAAGGCAGCTTCTTGTGCTGCCTGAGCTCAGAGTCACTTCTAGCTGAGCCCACCGGGTTCACACAGGCACAGAAGAGAAGGTTGGCATGGGCAAAACTGAGATGAGGAGGAAGGGAGGCATAGAGAGGATGCCACCATGGGTACCAGCTCTGCTGCCCCTCCTGCCCCAAAGCAGAGGAAAGAGAGGCCTGCATTGCTGCAGAGCCCAGCATCCCTGCAGTCAGCAGTGGTGAGCTGGAGACTATCCAGCAGCAAGGTCATCTGCTATGGGAAAGAGCCCCCACTCCAGTGGCCTGAGCTGGGCATGGAGAACAGAGATACCCCGAGTCACAAGTGCCTTGGAAACGCTGCTTCAGTATCTGCTGTGGTCTGGGTTTGTTTTGAACAGTAAAATAGGTGACCCAGTGACCCATCGGGATGGGTGCCAACTTCTCCTGTCAAGTCCTGCTGCATCCCTGGTACCCAGAGCCAACCCCAGCAGGCAGGAGCTGGGGGTATGGTGCTCAACAGGGGAAACAGTGGAGACGGACCAAGCCCATATGACCCCTGCACCCCCTACCTTTGTGCCACTGAGGGGTGCCCCTAAGGTGACAGCCCGTGCTGCTGCGGGTGCTGTTTGATCCAGGCTCTTTCGTGCACGTGTAACCACCTTGGAGCTCTGCCTCTGGACCAGCCAGGCTCATACCCCTTTCACCATGCTCTGAGCCACCTCTCCTCGCTGCAGAAGGGTCTGGCTGACCCTGGCCCGGATGGGCTGCAGTGTCCCGGGGCGCACCACGTACCGGGGTGCCCCTAGACCCCGCGTGTACCGGGGCCTGGCAGGCGCTGGTTAAGTCATGTGTTTTGTGTTGGGTTTCTCCCCCTCCTGGAAAGTCCCAGTGCGGATGGTGGGGCTGAGCCGACCGCACACAGCTGCGGGCCACCCGGGGTTGACAGAGCCCCGGGAGCCTGGGGAGGAGGCAGGAGCACCCGCGCCGTGGCCCTTTCATCTCTCCCCTGCCTCACTCCCCCTTTCATGTCTGCCTCTCTGGCCACCATCTCTTTTCCTCCGCTGCCTTTGCTCTCTTTGCACTTGGCCTCTTTTCCCTGCCTTCCCCCCAGCCCTTCCCACTGCACCTGGCTGTGCTGGCTGCCTCTGCACCTCCCCTGTC
>NW_010254129.1:0-297 GCF_000690775.1 Eurypyga helias
GCTCCCGGGGGGACTTTCTCGTGTCCCCGACAGCAAAGCGAGGGGGCCACCACCACCCTGCCCGGCTGCGTCCCGCTCCCCTCCCGTGGAGTGATGGCAATTCCCTTTGGAATTCACGTTCTACAGGCGGGGCACATTTCTGCTCTCCTGAAACCCCACCTGTAGACCTGCGTGAAGCTCTGGGGCTCCCAACATCAGAAGGATATCGACCGGTTGGAATGAGTCCAGAGGAGGCCACAAAGATGCTCAGAGGGCTGGAGCACCTCTCCTATGATGAAAGGCTGAGAGAATTGGGCT
>NW_010254129.1:554-842 GCF_000690775.1 Eurypyga helias
CTTTGAGCAACCTGGTCTAGTGCAAGGTGTCCCTGCCCATGGCAGGGGGGTTGGGACTAGATGGGCTTTAAGGTCCCTTCCAACCCAAACACTTCTGTGATTCTGTGACAAAAGGGTTTCCTACAGATAACGCAATTTTTATTTTTTTTAGAAAAACACTGTGTTTCAGGGACTGTCGGGCACGTGCTTTGGCACCGTTGCATCTAACCCGCCGGCCAGCAGTGGTGCGGAGGAAGCTCCGCTTCCCCGTGCGGGAGCTCGGCTGGGTCGAGCGGGAGCCGTGGCGCC
>NW_010254130.1:0-10198 GCF_000690775.1 Eurypyga helias
TTCTATGATTCTATGAAACAGAATTATGTTGCTGAAGAATGAGTGTTTTAATATCTCTCTTATACAGCCTTTGAATGAATTTGAAGGGCACATAAGTAAGTTCTTTCACTTTTATTGATAGGACTTTGTGTGAGCACCTTGCTTATTCAGTTTTTAAAAACAAATTGAATTAAAGTATCATCCAATTGAAGACATGTAATGAGTAGGGCTATACGGAGAATCTGACCCACCTATTTTTTCCCTGGATACTGACAAGTTTTGTGAACAAAAAGTGAATAGCTTATGTTGAAAGGTTAGTAAGGTGGCACATGGATTTGCAGCCTTTCATGGATTTGTCATTGTTATTCACAGAAGTAATCATTTAATTAGAAACACAGCCATCGACCTAACAATGCCATGAGTGGTATGTTAATAAATACCAGAGGACCCCGTGACATTTCTGTTGCTCAGTGCTGCTTAGAAAGCAACAGCCATGTGAAACACAGGCTAATCTGAGCACTGAAAATTCTTATTGGAAATTACATGCTGCCAGCTGTTATTTTTGCCTCTCAGAGAAGGGGACGTGTCAATTCCATGGTGATTCACCACCTCCTTTGGATTCTTCAGTTCTTTCAGAAAGGACAAGGATGGCATAAAAGGACTCACTAAGGAGTCCATTTTCACAGTTTTACTGTCCACTTTGTAACTTGAGCACTTCTGCTGTTTTCACCTGGGGAAACACGTGTGCTGACCTTACAGAGAAAGCCACCTGGGGTAGCACAGCAGCTTGCTACTCATTTCAGACAGCTGGGACTACCCCAGATGATTAAAATTAAATTAATATGGCTCTTTTCACATTCTTGATGTTGGAGAAGCTTTCATCTAGTGCTTTTCATCTTTCTGCTCGCTAACCTGGGGGTGATCTCGCTGTGACAACCCCAGCCTTTCCTGGGGTACCAAGGGGCGTTTCGTGGCAGTGGTGGGGTTTGACTGCCAACATGCCTGGGGGCGCACCCCTGCACAGGGGTGAGTCTTTCTTCATGTCCAGTTGGACTTTGGGGGTTCATTCCTGGCTGGTCCTTTAGTTTTTCTCCTTGCCGTCCTCTCCAGGTCGTTTACCGTCTTGGTGCTGTTCTCTGCCCGATCTTTTCGGCATACCCTAGAGGGGGCTGACGCACTGCTGGCCTCCCTGCAGCTCTCGGCTGCTGTTCTGGGTAGGGAGCCAGTCCATCAGCATCGTCAGACTCTTGCTCTTCCCTCTGGCACACACTTCATACGTGCACCTGCACCCAGAGGCGGAATACTCACCCGTGGCTGGCTTCTAGTGGCCCGTTTTGGGACCATTTCGGGAATGAGGAGATGTAAGACAAAGCCCAGTGACTTCATCGTTCAAAATCTACACAGAGAAACTGCTCCTTATAAACCCGTGATCATGCTTAAAAGTGTACACAGTCTGCGAGAGAGAACATGCATTAACCTAACGTGAGGCTTCAACATGTTTGCTATTTCCTAGCAAGCAATTGGAACAAATACTGCAAAAAGTATGGAAGCAATCGCCATGAGGACTCCTTGCTACAACTCTGCCCCATGCTCCGGGCCCCTCACTGTCAATGAGGAATGTTGTTTCTTACAGGCATGCCATTAAATATCCTGGCTGTGTTTAAACAGTTCTGCCCACAGAACTTAATATGCAGACTCGATGGCACTAAAAATACTGATGATTTGGTTTGCAGATTATGGGTTGTTGTGGTTGTAAATCTGTTGTCATGCAGATGCCTAGTTGATCCTGTTTATGAAAGCAGCTACTTTTTCATTAATCTCTGGGGCTGTATTTTGAAGAGGCATTCTTTCCAAAAGAGCTTATAACTGGAAATACTTAGCAGCAGTATAGCAAGCACATAAAGCCTGATCCTATGCTGATCAGTGGGTTTTCAGAAGTATCTCATATACAGGCTTTTATGCAGACATGTCAGGTCAATGAGAAGAACGCACTACGCAAACACAGGCCCGCAGTCTCTTAAAAAACCCACTTTCCACACTCCAGTGCCAATGAATATACCTTTGCAAATCCTCTGGGTCAGGTACCAACACATGTCATTAGTTACCTGAGTGCCTGATATCTTTGGCTCAGGACATCTTTGAGGGTATGGCTTATTATGTTCCCTGAAACTGTATTAGTTGCTCTAGTCATGATACAGAGGAACTAAGCAGGATAAATCACAGCAAGCAATGACACACACATGCATCGAGGGAACTTCATGTGTTTTCACAAAAATAATGAAAAGTTTTCCATCACACAAGGCACTTCAAAAATCTTGTGATGTAGAAGCCAGTAACTGTGTGTCTAATGCTGGAAATTCTGGCACTATTGCTAGATGCATTGTTTCATGGCCGCCATGTAGATGCAACTGCATCCTGTCTATACTGCTCTACCTCCTGTTTCATCTTCAAGAACAGGTCAGTCAACTTCACTTGAACTGTTGTTTTCAGTTTATTATCTTTGACATAGACTCTTATGTCTTCTTCTTACTAAGGATTCTCTGAAATGCAATAAATCATCATGTTCCGCAACCACAGATTCAGTGAGAAACAAGCGTTTGGAAAATCCTCATTTTAATGGAAACAGAAAGAAACTTCTAAGACATGGGAAATAAAAGTATTAAAACTTTGTGCACAATATTATTTGGAATCCAAATATATGCTGTTTAATTAAACTAATAATTATTTCTCACTAATGAAGATTTGCTTTAATTGCTCTCCTGTCTGGCAATAGCCTTGAAGAGTGTGTAAGAATTTTTCATGCACAGTGCAGGAGTATATAAACTGGGGAAATGGCAAGCTCTGCATCTGTGCACGTCCAGCCCAGCGTTTTACGGAACAGTGGCAGTATAGTCTACATACTACATGATGCCATAGTAAAACATTCCAACTCAGTGTTTCCCAGAAAAATAAAAGAAAACATACAATGAGCAGAAGAAAAATATAGGTGGAAAAAGATGTCTTTTTCCTCAAATATTGAATCTCAGCTGCAGCCCTGACCAACACCCTCTCCATTCTTCCTGGAATCACTGGGCTACTTGTCAGGCCAGTGAGCCACTGTTTTTTATTATGCTGTAAATTTTCCTTTTTAACTCTTTTTAAAACATTAAAATGCAGAGGGGAGCCTTAACTCAGTTCTGTCTCTCCCACAACTTAAGTGGTGGAGCTACCGCTGTATTCATGCTTCAGGAGAGGAAAATAAAGCCAAGGCTGGGAAAATGCGAACCAGTAACTTAACAAGCGTTTTATCAAACGCTGTCCTTGGATGGATGCACCAGCTTTCTAAAGGGAGCTCTGGGTACCCCTTCAACAGCAAAAACTGTATCTTGATGTTACACACATTTTAATTTATTTTACCCTATCCAAGCACTGTAGAGGGTGGCATGGGTTTACTTTCCTGGGTATTAGATAATAGATAATCAAAGCTGCTGTTTAATTAAAGTAGCCTTGAGCAGCATTACTTAAAGCACAAAGCACATGACATCTGCACATATGCTTAAAAGCATTTTCTTTATTTATCACTAAGTCAATTAGGCAGAGTGGTTTGGTGATGATTGACCAGAATCTTGACACTTCTAGAGAATCTTCACGCGATTTTAAACATAACCATGCACTTCACTTGCATGTATCTCATGTTCTCACATCTGAATGTGGGAAATAAAAGATACTTCTGACTCACGTGGTGGTAATGAATAGGCATACCTATAAACCTCAGTTTAATGCGACTCAGACTGAAGAAACTGGCTGATGTTGCAGTTTGTCAGACACTTGGCACAGTGATCCTAGAATGTGCATTATATTCATCAGGTGAGCCTTATTTGTGTGTGGCATCTTTTTCATTCAGGTGGATGTTTCTTAGGAAGGGCTGCCCTTAACGTTGAATATTAGTGGGACAGTGGGATTAATGGCATACAGCTCGCTCCTCAGTCTGCATTTTAAAGACTCCAAGAAAAGACTGCCTGTCTGTTAATGGAAACAAAGCTCTATTGGACAGAAAGGCCTTAGAAATATAAAGCCTAATTATTATAGAGGGCCCTATAGGAGATGTATTAAAGACATGTAAAACTCCTGGTGTTACAGCCTCTGCTGCTAAATGATACTACAAAAAGACAATTCTTTAACATTACCCATTGCTGTTGCATAGCATTTCTAGGCAGTTTTTTTCTCCCCACCAGATACATGTTTTTAGTTAGCGTATACCTTTCTGAATGCCCAGCTACTTACAGGTTTTAGAAAGTTGAGCTTTTGATGTACTTCATACAGACAAGGAAATACACCTTATAATATACTCTATTAAGCATATAGTGCTGTACTGCTGTGTCAGTGTGAAAGCTGTTATTTCATATCTAGCTTCTTCCAGCTTATCTGCAGCAGCTTTTCAACTGATGATGGCATTGCAGGAAGTTATTGACAAGCTGACAGTATTTTATGATGCAGTGACACGTCATTTACTCTTTCTCTCTATGTCTAGTGAAGGTCTGTGCTCATAAATGTTAAAGAATTACAAACAAAAGAAATTACACCTCCCTCAATTCACAAAGAAGGTGCAACGCAGACCTGCAGTGCAAACATGTCTCTTCTGCTTTAACTTTTCCTCTGAACTCTGACAGAAGAACAAGTCCATGCATGTGTGGTCAAAGCCAGGAGTGGAGAGGGGAGAAGGCAGAAGCAACACATAGAGGAGAAATATAAATCTTTACATATAAATAATGCTGTAAAACCACAGTAAGCAATTAGAATTGCCTAGGTAATCTGCTTCACAGTCTCTCATGATTTAGGGACAGTACTTTCTTACCACATTAAAACTTTTTGCAGAAGAATTACTTTTATCCAGTAGTCCTGTTACATTGTTTTGCTGAACAAAGACATACTCCAGCACAATACTATTTCTTATCAACTCCAATGCTGTTGTGCAGGATAATAAAATTACAAACCTGAGTGGTCAGAATGATTGTTAATGTCAGAGATCATAAAAGCAAATTGAGTCAGGACTGAAATAAAGGAAGGAAGATACAGCCAAAAACTGCATTAAGATAAGTCCATAAAAGTCTTTGTAAGTTAAATATAGAACGGATTATGTGGTGCATTGTGAAGAAGTAGCTTTTGGAAACAAGTATGCATGAAATACAATAGCCATTTCAGTGGATAAATTGCTTAAATAAAGCAAATGGCACCTGGTGACAGACAAGTTATTATGATGTTTCCAAGACAATTTTTTTAATGATATATGAAGATATTTTTGTTATAGCTGTGACTTCATGCAAGATGCTGGATGTTGCAAAAATAGAGACTTGTCTATCATAGACTGTCATATGAAGTAGCTAAAAAGACACTGTAAAAAGCTCCCTGTGACATACAGAGATGAGGGGACTATAAGCTTCTCTTGCACAGATAAAGGAAGTCCTTTCTTTCTTTTACATTTCTTGTAATTATTTTGTGCTTCAAGATTATCTACCTGACAATAGTAGATTCTCATGAGTATTCATCTGGTAAATGGCTTTTGAGGTTAAAACCCTGAATTATAGTAGGATTCAGGACTCAGTCTTATGTGCTTCTCCCATGAAAAAATGTTGGCACAGCAGGCTTTGAACTGTTGAGCATGTGAATAAATGACAGTTTTAAATAATCTAGTCCTCAAATTCAGTTAAAGAACAATTGTTCCCTTATATGCTGACAAAGTTACTGCAAATCAGAAGTGCAATAGAACCAAATCATTTGGCTTCAGACTCTGAGTAACTCCAGCCAACTGAGTCCTGTGTGCTTACCATTGCAGCATTATCTGCTCTCCTCTCAACGTGTCCTTGAATATGTTTTGATACTCTATATTGAACAGTATGATCAAAAGTTCTTGTATGGCTGAGGGGTTTAGTTTTACTGATTAAAAATGGTGAGTTTTATTTATGAATGCTCCTTATCTTCCATTGATCAGAAACTTGTGTTTACTGCAGTAGTTGATTTGATTGGAGAATCACATTGTTCTCATTTGAGGGGAAGGTTTACTGCTCTTAGTCAAGACAGTTTCCTTCAGTTCCTCGGCAAGTATTTGTCACACTTAGTGCCATGATCATCTTCATCTTTGGTTGCCACATGAAAGGCTTTTATTTTGGAAATTCAGATTATATGAGCATACTTTGAATTACATGATAAAACAAGTTATAATACAGAATAAATGTCATAAAAATTAAGATTTTGCTCTAATTTTCACCCGATTTAGTTTGTAAAAGACCCTACTTAGTTCATTTACATCATTCCTGATTTCTTCCATGAATGAGAGAAGAATTAGGCTCTTTAAGATAGTACCGTCTAACCACATGCCTGGCTCAGTACAAGCTACTCATATATTTACCAGCCACAATCATTCTTTAAATGTTCTTAAAGAGGCTTTTCTGTCAAGATTCTGGACACATGCAGATTTAAATTTTGAATTGCCAGCTTTCATGAACTCAAACTAGAATGTTAGTAAATCCCACCATATATAAGCACAGGAAATAAAAATTAATTCATTTTTTCACCTGTTTCTCCAATAGTGAGAATATTTTCTGCTTAGCTCGAAAGGAGAATACTATCTGTCTTGTTTCACTGCTTCCTGTATTTCTACCATTTTGAAACTGTTTAATCCATCAAGCAGAAACTGCTGCTCTTTGCATAGTGAGCTGCAGTGCTGAGAAATTTAATATGGAATACGATAGCCTCCTAGTTATTAATGTTATAATTTCTTTCAGTATTTTACTGGTTGCTTATAAATACATTTTTGTTACAACATAATAGTGCATTCATGATCACGATTGTATACAGGTAGGAGTTGTTCACTTTTCTCAAATATTTGCAAGAAACATAAACAAAAACCATATGTTTCAAATATTTCACTGAATACCTTTTTCCACTTCTGTGCGTGTGTTGCAGCCATTTGAGCCCTGTGCTGTTTCAAAATCCTACCAGTTACCCTCATGTTTTATAACATATTCTTTATCTTTTGATATTTTTACATGTGCTTAGTGCTCTAAACTGAGAATTTTTTCCTCAACACTGACCCTCAATTCTTCTCCATCTCTGTGATTGTCACAAGAACAGTATCAATTGCAGCTTTTACAGAGATTATTATGTGTTTTTGTGCTATAATCCTTGCTGTTTGCCTGCATTGTTTATTAATTTGGCCAACATGGGGCAAAGTACTTTGTGTCTTTTGCACGGAGAACCCCGTTGTGACTGAGTGAGTGTTCCATCCACGTGGCACCTTCATTAGTGTTCTGATAATCAAAACTCTCTTGCTAAGAAAGAAGGGTTTCTCCACTGCTTAAATATCTTGCTGGCTCAACATTTCAAAGTATGCTTTGTGCTGTCCAGGCATTCTCATTAATTGCTAGCACAAGAGATGGGCCAAAACCCAAAAACTTTGAATCCAACTCCTCTCCTTCCTCCACACCCCTCATCTTTTGGAAAGTTTGGAAAGCTGAATCCAGACACAGAGTCGAGTATCGCAAATTGGCCAAACCCCAATCCCACCTCCCCCACTTTAGGGGTTTTCCAAATCCTGATCCAAAATGTACTCCCTAGTCTTCTTTTCTTCCTCATTTCTTCATAAGAGTCTTAAAAGTTGCTTATTCTTTCCTTGATACTTTGGCAGTTTCACCTGATTAATTTTAGGTTTGCTCACGATTGTCTTGCCTGTAGAATCTGAATTTTGATAAGAAGAAAAGAAAGGGGAATCAAATCCCATTTGCATTACAAAAGCTAAAAGCCATATAAAGAATCACCTATGCTGTACCGCCATAGAGGGAAAGTAAGACATGACAAAAGCCTTGTAAATTACAGATCCAAAGAGGTTAAAACCTGTGTGAGGTTTTTTGTTTGGTGTGGTTGCTTATAAAGTAATTTATAAATCAAAAATCTCTAACTGACTTCCACCTGGGGTAGCTTACAAAAATATAGGTTCTGTTCCTGCAATACTCAAAAGTAATATCATCAACCCCAAGTGTCGCTGTGTCGTATCTCTAAAATCACAAACCTGATAGCTGAATGATGAGAATTCAAATAATGCAAACTTGTTTGTATCTGCTGTCATTTGAGCCTTTATGTTTTCTGACTATTTTTGCTGACCGTGAAACTTTTGTGAAACTGGCGTTACTGACCTGACATCTGAAGCTGGGCCTGTGTTAAAAACCCAGTAATGACTACGAAACTGGTCATGGATTAGCAAGAGGTCAGCATAACAGTTATCTTGCTTGCTTGACTTTCATTGCAAGGACTGGATGTGTTCTGCAAGGTGATGGAAGCACTCAGCAGTTAATGTCAGTTTACTGACATACTGAAATACAATGTATTTCGTATTGCCATACATAGTGAAATGAGATTTACTTTAATATGATTTCTCATGCAACTAACCAACATGTCAGCCCATGTAGTTAAGGCTGCTAGTTTGAATCTTCAGAGATCTTGCACATTCTGTGATCTGTCAGTGACTTTGTGTAAAATCATGGACAAGTTAGTTAATCTCCCTGTACCTACAGTGCCCTGTATGTAAAACAAACAAGGAAAAACACCCCAGTATTTCCCATGTTTTGTGGGCTGTGCAGTGAGTATGGCATGTGAACAACTGTTAGAGCAAGCTGAGATGCAGTCCTAGCTGAGAGGCAAGAGGCATACAAAGACTGGAGGTAAACAAATTATCCAGGCTTCTGAAACTAGGCCTAGAAATGAGCATGCAGCAGCACAGCAATAGGGGAAACAATCTTGTGTGAGGGGAAAAAATAAAATTGGAAGGTAGAGACTTGCTTTCCAGAAAGAGAGTATGAGTGGCCCAGAGTCATGTGTGAGCCCACTCACAGGCAGGCACTGGGATGACTCTAGAAACAAGTATCCATTTTAGTCTGCCCACAAGGAACATGTCCAAAAGTTGAGGAGAGATATTAAGGGTTTGTAAGTGGCACCCTGGGAAAGGAAAAAACCTGGGAGACAAACAATGTTGGAAGTATGATGAATACATGCTTGTCTGTCTTACCTGGGATTCTGCATTAAAACACGAGAAGGAAGAAATTTTGCATCTGCTCTTGCAGAATTCCCCTATTTTGCTGTTGTAATTCAGATCTCAAGTATGTCAGTTCAGAATGTTTGGCTCATCCACTAAATTACAACACATTTCCAATGAAAAAATGTGAATACAGTGTTAAATTGTTGTGAAAAACACTGCAAGGGTCTTTAAACTTTTAGATATCTTGGTGAGATCTTGGCTTAGATTTTTCTGCTACTGAAGGTTAAGGTCTATGACTGAAGTACAACAAGTAATTTGTAACGTAAATGGTGACAGTGTAACACAGGAAGACAGGGAGGCCTTTGTAGCTTATCACTTCAATTAGTGCAGTTAAATTTCTAGAAAGAAGCAGTCCTCACATATTAATTCACTCAATCTGTTCCCACAATTCCCACAGAGGAAGCAACTGTTCAGCTTCAATGTTGAAAACTCAAAATATTTCATGTGAAAGCATCTGACCAGTCTGATTTCTGTCCAGTTCAACAAAACGGATTAAGCAGTGTTACGTATCATCTCTTTCTTGAAACTTCTCCTCACATTAGATGTAGAGATTCTTGTGAGTGGATGAGTCTGAAGGCTGAACTATTTGTCTATTGTCCTGCTAGGTGTGAATAAGCGTGTTCATACTCTTCAGAGCAATATTGTTCCTGCTACTGTATGTTTGAATTTTATCTCGTCAGAGGTCTAGGTAGACGTTTGGATGCATCAGCACCTTAACCTTTGAGGAAACTGCTTTTGTAATCACAGGTCATGTACACATGGGTGAGCTTCACCTAGGCAGTCCAGATTATTGCAGTTCATATAACTTTCATTCTAGATTACTTCACATCTACTGAAGGCACACACACATGTAAATGCAAATCCTATCTAAAGCTCCTATAAAGCACTAGCTCCCTCCAACTTCTCACTTTCCATACTTGTGCAAGCTTCCAGGTTCCCAGAAATCAATCCAGGCATATAAGAGAAAAAAATCTAAGAACAACCGTTAACTGAAAAAAGTAAAAAGAAATAAAAAATCCTGGTTGCTACAGACCTGATGGCAAAAAAGAGGTCCAACCTCCAGGAAGAGACAGGTGGCTTCTGAGTGAAAATGGTAACGTATTCTCCCTGGGGAGATCAGCTCCAATGTTGAGTTCACTCTTTTCTGCTATA
>NW_010254130.1:10229-14336 GCF_000690775.1 Eurypyga helias
CATATTGATGTTAACAGTTTTGTTCTGCCTGCACGTGTGTTTTTCAAATTAAGTATTGTTAAATCTGTAAAGCTTAAAATATTGCTTCAGACGCCCTCCTTTCTTCTACTTCCATTTCATACAATTTGCCATGGGTGAACAATGCCGATAACCAGCTCTCCTCACAAACAGATGCAAAACGATTCAATTTAAACACCTGGAAGTGGTGAAGGAGAACTCAAATTGATGGGCAGTTCAAAAAGTGGAAGGGCTAATTTTCTGGACATGGAGTAGCATGTATTTGTGCATTCATTCTCCCCTAAGATAGTGAGGGGTTCATGTGTATAATATCAGGGTTTGGAGGTGACATATTTGCCTGCGTATACTCAGAAAGTGATACTAAATGCATTCCTGGACTCATCAATCTCCAGTATCAATTTTGCAAATGATCGTAAAAGGACTCAGGGCTTCATCTGTAGCATTAAGATTTTGCTGAGAACAACTTGAGTCTTATGGGTGAAACAAAGTGCTGGGCACAGCAGGCACCATCCACACTGGCTAACTTGAGGTTAGCCTTGAGGATTTCTTGAGGTTTCAACTATTACTTCTGCTGCAGGTAAAAGTCTTCCATTGCTCTGAATTCTTTTGGTATTTGGTGTGCATGGCAGAGAGAGTTTGGAGATGAACAGGGCCTGAGGGTTTGCACCTTTCAGATAATGCTACCTTGTCTAGGGCATTTTTTCCTTCTTACTATAGGCTTTATTTTTGTGTATATATGCAACCCAAAAAGAAACAGCCCCACCCCCCCACACACTGGTGTTTCATATCTAGAATGACCTCTCAGCAAGAATAAACTAACTCCATACAAAATGCATATATGTAGTATAACAAATCCCTGGACCTGAAAAGCAGGATATGGAGATGTTCAGCTCCAGAACAATTCCAGGCAATTCATGCCTTAAATTATTTTTTCAGTAAATCTACACTTTTTCAGGGTTTGGGGGTTTTTTTTGGGTTGTTTTGTTTTGTTTTGGGGGGGGGGAGGGGGTGTCTTTTTTTTTTTTTTCAGCTAGGAATAATTTAAATGAGCTTTTAGGCAGATGCAACACTGCTCTGTAGAAATTGGCAGATACTGGGCATGACTCCTCATTAAAACTGTATGCAAGAATTTGAGTAGACCTTTCCTTTGGCATTGATTCATGTGAGTTTCCATTCCTTGAATTTTACTTTGATTTCTAGGTTCAAATATGTGCAGAAAACTGAAAGCCAAACTGTTGGAAGTATGATACTCATGTGGTTTCATGAAAAATTACGGGGTTTGCCCGAGTTTGTTGTGAAAACAAAATTCAAGTTGCATTTTACAATCTGGTCTGAATTTAAATGTGCAACAAAATATCAGGTCTGGTGAATTTCATACAATGTACGATGCTAATACGAACACCTTGCTGCTCTGCTGCTGGTTAAACAAATATCTTATATAAAAAAAGCTCTTTACAGCTAAGTCACCTTTTCAACATGTCTGAACATTGCAGGCCACATAACGTGGTAACATTACTACTCACTTCAGAAAAGACACTGAGGTGCTGGAGCGCATCCAAAGAGCAATGAAACTAGTGAAAGTTGTAGAGAACAAGTCCTTTGAGGAGCAGCTGAGGCAAGTGGGGTTATTTAACCTGAAGAAAAGGCTGCCCAGGGGAGACCTTATTGCTCCCTACAACTACCTGAAAGGAGGTTGTAACAAGTTTGGTGTCAGTCTCTTTTCCCAGGTAACAAGTAATAGGACGAGGAGAAATGGCCTCAAGTTTTGCCAGGGGAGGTTTACATTGGATATTAGGCAAATTGTCTTCACTGAAAGGGTTGTCAAGCATTGTAACAAGCTGCCCAGGGATGTGGTTAAGTCAGCATCCCGGGAGGTATCTAAGAGATGTGTAGATGTGGTGCTTAGGGACACGGTTTAGTGGTGGAGGTGGTAGTGTTAGGTTAAAGGTTGGACTTGATGATCTTAAGGGTCTTTTCCAACCTAAATGAATCTATGATTCTATGATTCTATTTTATGAGTAACTTCCTTCTCTTGCCATCATTCTCCATTCTAAATTCCCTTCACTTTCAATGGGAGGTCTATGAATAGAACAATGGCAGGACACATGTAATCCAAGTAGAGTCCAGTTATTCCACCTTAGATGATTTAGTTGCCTATTGAGACTTCTGAACTGTAAGAAGAACCTCCCAAACTCCCTTTTAAAAAACCCCACCTTTTCCAAAGTTCAACAAGAAATGTTCAAAATCAGGAATTCTGAAATGGTCTTATGTTACTGCAACATCTCCAGTTTGGGTTAAAAGAAAGAAAGCATAATAAAGAAAAAGGAATGTGTATGGTTATGAAATGGTACGTCTCAGTTGTTTCATCCATTGTAAGACATGTAATCATAGTTTCACTGGTTTGGTTCTTAAAAATAAAGCAGTCATCATTTCATCTATTCAATATTAACCTTGCTGTTTACCATAAAAATTTGGCCTTGAGAATTCTGTGTACAAGAATTCCAGGAACTATCTGTAAGTACCTCTCCTTTGATGTTAGTCTTCTTGGGGCAAAGGAACAGAGTACAGGAGAAAATAGACAGCCATGGCCAGGAGAAAATCCATTTGTGCAGCTCACAGGTGTGTGTTGACACTGCTGGTGAAACAAAGGGTTTTGAGGTTTTCTGTGGCGGTGGTGTTATTTATAAAATGTACATAAGACTTTTAGTAGACATATATTTTGTTCCCTGAGTTTTCAAGGGCAGTATGCAAAGTTGTAAATTTCCCATGGTGTCATCCCTTGGTGGTTTCCTCACTTCTGAGACAGAGTGTGGTGCAAAGTGCTCCATCCCTCCCCTTTCCCTCTGGGAAGTGGTCTCTGAAGTTGCTGTGTGAAGGGATTTGGACACATATCCAAGTATCCTCACTGGTGGCAGAGGAATCTTAGTACCCATTTTAGGCCTTTTTTCACCTCTGCTACATTCAGTCCACCTAGCATTTTTCTCTTTGTAGCCCCTTACTACTCAGCCTTTTCAAGTCTTCCTGGTTCTGTTTCCTTGCTTGCCAAGTCCAAAGGTCCCCAGCAAAGCTACTGCTGGCCAGTGCAAGCTGAAATCTGTTTCTCCCACTGTTCCTAATTAATTTTGTTTCTTGTTCCAAGTTTCTCTCTTCAGCCTAATTTCCCAAGCCCAGCTCATTCTAGTTTATCTCTTTTCTATTTTGGCCTTCAGATGTCTTCAGCATTTATGTTCTTGTTCCTGTTACGCCAAGCCAGACCTTCTTTCCTCCTGTCTGACTTCTCAACATCTGTAACTCTTTTTTTTTTTTTTTTTTCCCCTAAGTTCCTTCCCTCTTGCAAACTTTGTATCACTCTCCATCTGCTCGTCCAGCTTTTCCTCCAGGCTGTTTTTCATTTCTTCTCATGTGCAGTGCTTTTAATGGTCTGTGGTCTACACTTGCTCCTTTTTCCTTTCTGTCCCCAGTCCTGGTGCCCTTGGCAGAGTTTCCCTTTCCTCTGCGAGCTCCTGCCTTCAATTACTTTTCAGGCTCATTGCTAGCATACTGTTCTCCACCCCTAACACATATGTACCTTACTTTGCTCCTTCGTTGTCTGAGCTTACCGTGTTACCACAGACGAGAGCTTGGGGAGGACAGGGCTTTCTACGAGCCCTTCTATCAGGCCCTGCAGCACCATAATGTTGAACTCCAAGAGCCGTCCAGCTCAGCCCCATGTGGGAGAATGCCTGCTGCACTGAGAAAGAGTGCTTGGATCCAGTTTGCAATTTCTGCTTCAGAAAATGAAACAGGTAAAAAAAAAAAAAAAACCCAAAAAGAACAAAATATCTGGAGAGTCCAAGCAATGCGAGGGCACAGACATGCGAACTGGATGAATCCCGAATAGAGGGGCAGGCGTGACCTGTAATTCCCTGTGAAATTAATACTTCAAAGGCAGAGTTTCCAGCTTTCCCGAGGTGTGTGGATCTTTGCCTTTCTGTGCAAAATTCTTCCTCCCATAAGGCTCACTTTCCTTCTAATGCAGAATAGGGTAGTTTTTAGATTTCCCCTCAAAAGGAAAAAGGGTATTGACAAAGACTGTCACTCAGTCCTGTT
>NW_010254130.1:14384-14736 GCF_000690775.1 Eurypyga helias
TCCTTTATTACTGAACAAATGGTGTAAAAAGGGTTCCAGAGAGCATTTTCCTGTAGAGAATACAAGGCTTTAGTGAAACATACATTCTCCCCGCAGGATTTCAGCATTTTCCGATTGGTGCCCTTTATGGCACAGGTTTTGTACGGACAGAGATTAAGTTTCCCTCCTGCCCGGAACAATGCGGGCTCAGGAGGAGCGCTACTGACCTAGCAATGAGCGTGAACAGCTCAGGGCAAGCGGTGGGGCAGAGCTGCTGGAGGACAGCGAGCTGCAGGCAGGGCACTCCCTTCAGCCGTGCCGCTCTGCCTCTCCGCCTCCTCCTCCTGCTCCTGCGCCGCTCTCTCCCCGTTCC
>NW_010254131.1:0-1081 GCF_000690775.1 Eurypyga helias
GGCCAGGGCTGGCACCGCTCGTTTTTTTCCAGCTACGGAGAGCTGGGATCCAAGTGTGCATCCGTGATGCTTTCTGCAGGAAAAACCAGAACTCCCGAGCCCTTTGGAAGGCTGGTGATGGAGCAGCTGGTTGGGAGGAGGGGGAGAACGAGCAGCAGGAGAGCTGTGCATCCCAAACGTGCGACAAGAGCAGGATAAACCCAAGCAAATCGGAGAAGGGCCGGGAGCAGCCGCGCCGGCGGCAGACAAAGGCCCAGCACAGCCCAGGACGTGCCGTTTGCTGTGGGAAGGGGGAAAAAAAATGAAAAAAGAGGGGCAAAGTCGCTGCTTCTCACTGTCTGGGGAAGGGTAAAAATACCCCCAGGAAAAAGCTGGAACGTGTGTAAATCGCTGGATCTCTTCTATCCCGGTTAACTGGGAAAAGGAGAGGAACAAACCAGTTCCATTAAGTGCCAGCTGCGACAGCAGGGAAGGGGACAAACACCCGTCGCAGGGGATGTGACACTCGGCGGCGCAACAGAAACACAGCGGGAGCGGGGCTGTAGTTCACGGAAGCGCTAAGCTTTATTCCAGATTGCCTTTCACGTCCTTCATCGCCGCGCTACGGCAGAATACAGGCGGTTCACAACACAGGAGAGCGCCTTCCGACACACCGACACGTAACAGGCTTGGAAGGTCCGGAATGTATTTACAGACACGGAGCACGGGCTGAAGCTTTAAAATCTTTTACTCTATTAATTACAGGTTTACACTGTTTTCAGAAATAAGAGAGTTAGATCGCGTTGTAGAACATCACGGTGTCTGCGCAAGAGGATTTTTTTTAGATGTCCAAATTCACCAGAAAGCCCTCTGTTTCTAAAACACTTTCTCAAAGAACCGTTGATAGTCACAAAAGGGTAAAAATACCATTTGGCATGAGGTGAGCCCCAAGAAGGTGGGAGTTGTTCCCGGCACCGTAGAACGCTGTAAGCAGGGCACCGAGGTTGGGGCTGGGCCAAAAGCCCCCCCGCTTCACCGGGGCGAGCCCCACGATGCCGTCAGGGACTCGATGCCGAGCCTCGGACGCCGCTGGGCAGACGGG
>NW_010254131.1:1134-1475 GCF_000690775.1 Eurypyga helias
CCCCCCCACCCCCCGGGGCGGAAAGGCTGCTGCCTCTCCGCTTTAACGCACAACGTAACACTGAGCACACGCTTTAAAACGTTCTTTTCACGGGATACGACAAAAATTGCACGTAAATACACCGAAAAAGCCCAACCCATTTTGCCAACCAGAACTGAAGGTGGCTTGGGAATAAAATGTTAAATAAACTGTGCGAGGGAACTGCAGGTTTGGATTTTGAAACGCCTGGCCAAGACGGAGCGTTTGCCAGCGGGGAAACGCAGGATGGCAAAGGCCGACTGACACGGCTGCAACTGCCGGAGCGAACGGCTCTCGGGGCCAAGCGAGTGACACCGGGGAGG
>NW_010254132.1:0-255 GCF_000690775.1 Eurypyga helias
AGCCCCGGCGAGGGCAGGCAGTAGTTCCTGAGGAGCCTGAGCCAGCAGGAGAAAATACAGAGTTTTAAAAGCCTCCAGCACAAATCCAAGGGGAAAGAGGTCAAGTTTGCCAGTTTGCCTTTTTTTTTTCTAAAAAATTACACCTGTAAGAAGGTGCCGTGTGTTTCCGTGCTAGCCGAGCAGGAAGGATGCTGCTGAGGCAGCACCTGCCCAGAGATGCTCCCGCTGCGCGCTGGCAATGGCTGCGCGAGGGCG
>NW_010254132.1:312-584 GCF_000690775.1 Eurypyga helias
CCTGACTAACGCTGCCTGCCTGGAGAAGGAAGCGGGACCTGGTAGTCTGGCTCGCTGCCACAGGGGCCAGGAGGCAGCTGGTTTTGCAGGGAAGAGACGGCTACTCATCCATAACAGCAGCAAGGACTGCGATTTCCTGCACTGTCTGACGTAGAAGGCGGTGTTTGCTCAGTCTCCTCCAGAAAAAATTTAAGGGCTTAAGAGGAAAGCAACCCCATGGAACAGGTTACCTCCTGGACCAAGCTGGTGTAAGCCAAGTAGAATCATAGAAT
>NW_010254133.1:0-474 GCF_000690775.1 Eurypyga helias
GAAAGGTATTGATGATTCACTTTTAAGATTTAATCATATATATTTATTTCTCTTTTTCCAAAGTTTTTATAGTGGTGACTTTTATTACATCGGGTGTGTTTCTTAGCATTTCTGCTTTTTTAAAAAATGTAATTATACAAGATAAAGCAAAACTGTTCTATGTTTTAGCAGAACCATCATTTTGCAAAAAATATTTCAAGGAATAATGTTTGTTGGAAATAAAAATGTTTCATAGAATCACAGAATGGTTAGGGGTGGAAGGGACCTTAAAGATCATCTAGTTCCAACTCCCCTGCCATGGGCAGGGATACCTTCCACTAGACCAGGTTGCTCCAAACCTCATCCAGACTGGCCTTGGACACTTCCAGGGATGGGGCATTCCCAGCTTCTCTGGGCAACCTGTGCCAGTGCTTCACCACCCTTTCTGTGAAGAATTTCTTCCTGATATCTAATATAAACCTCCCCACTTTCAAT
>NW_010254133.1:710-3655 GCF_000690775.1 Eurypyga helias
TCTCAAAAAAGCAGAGAAGAGGGGGAAAAATCCCCTCCCGTGACCTGCTGGCCATGCTTATCTTGATAAAACCCCAAAATACAGTTGCCAAATATTTGCTAATTTAAAAATTAGATTTCAAATATTTTTATCTTTTCTTAAAAATTTACTTTAGAAAATGAGTACCGTCTTAAAAAATGAAAAAAATAAGTATGACTTTGTTTGGTTTGGTTTGAAAACCTGAAAATATATAGTCAACATTTCCCCATCCATGTCATAAGTTCTGATTTTACATGTGCTTGTGTGTAGCTATGGTCATCTACGGAGCTAAGCTTCACAGTTCTTATAGTCTTATGTTTCATCACAGGAAAAGAGTATGTGTGTGAGCTGGGTATTGCAAAGGGTGGGAAATAATGAGAATATTTATTTCTACTCAGGAAAATATCTAATCTCTCCGAAAAACAGTGAGTAGACTTCATTTTGCAAATTTGGAAAGGAAATCACAGTTTTGTCGACCTTTATGATTTTTTTTCCATCTCCTATTTTCTAGTCTATCATCCAATATGTTGCTCTTTAATGTTCTATGAAAAATTAGAGACTTTCAAAATCTCCAGAAAATTTTTGTAGACAGCCACTGAAAGACCTTCAGAGGAAAGGTTTTTACTAGACTAGGATCGTTAGAAGAAGTAATGGAAAAGAACAAATAAAAAAAAATGAACAAATTATTCAAAGAACTTGCAGATGGACAAAGAAATTAGGTGTTTGCTAGGTAAGTTGGAACAGAAGTTCAGAGAAGAAGAAACATCTTTCTTCAGGTGATTCGATATTTGATGTAGGAAAATAATTTTTATCTCTTTATTTCAAAAAGATGGTGTACAGGACTGGTACAGCAGAGATATAAAAATAATGTGTTCCATAGGTTATTTTTGGGCTAATGTTAGTAGCAAACTGGAAATCCCTTCTCTTTGTTTAGAAATATTCAGTAGTTGTTCTCATTAACTGAAAAATTGTTGATTTCCTTTACCTGAGTTTATGGCTTTAACTCACAGTAATCTCAGTCTCTAATTAAAAAAATAATTATAATATGGGACAATAACAACTCTTTTGGTAGTTGAAAGCCTAAAAGTGACAAAAAAAAATGAACAAACAAACAAACAAAAAACCAAAAAACAACCCACCAAGAGGAGATTTAGACTAATCATGGAAGACTTTAAGGGACATTACTGGGTTTTCTAAATGAAATACCTAAATGTCAATTCCCTAGACCTCCTACATTGTCAATTGAGAGAGACTGGGATGTTTCAATATTAATTTATCTTACCTATGATCTGAAATGACATTTTGGAATTGTTTAACTGTCAGTCCTCACAACCAAGGAGACCTGGAGGTGCTTGATGTTAAATGGGTTTAGTCTGGGTTCATTTCTGCCATTCGCCCCCTTATTCATAGTGTCATTTCCCAACCGTTTGAGAAGGTGGTGTATGGGAAAATATTTGAGGAAGTTTGCCCTGTTGTCATTTGCTCTGCAGAGAAATAACCAGACATCATTTTTGGGGGGTTAGTGAGTTTATATGTTCTGCCACAATCAAATTAACTAAAAAAAAGGAAATATATTTTTTTAAATCTTTCAGATTTCAACCTATATATATATGCAGACAATTTTAATATCTTCTTTACCACCTCTACTGTTTTCTGAGATGTCTTATCTTGTACAATGATGTTACACAAGTTTTACTACAGTTCTTTTTTTAAAGGTAGAGATAGCTAAATGTCAGCCATTTGATTATACAGAACTTGCCCTGGCTTCTCTTCCAACTTTTGTCTAATATTAGATAAAGCACGTGACATGTTCAGATAATGGCACAGTGTATTATGGCAGCATGTTATAATGAACAAATGTTATTTCTTATTATCCGACCAATCTTGAGATAACTGGGGCTTTGTGAATAAACTTTGCTTAAAAAAAGAAAAAAAAAAAGGGGGGGTGGGGGGTGGGGAGTGGTGCTGGGTGGGGAGAAATTGCACGGTCCAGTTTAAAATCTAATTCAGAAAAGGTCCCTGTGATTCATCCTTTCCAGCTCCAAGGCAAACAGTGAGATTGGTAGCACATTCATAATTCAACATGGTTAAATGCCAAGGGCCAAAGAAAGAGCACCCTCCCGGCCAGTACGAGCAGAATGACATTCATGGTTGATTCAGCTCCTTGCAGCAAGCTGTGTAATTGGAAAAGCCAAGGGAAATGACCCCAGTCTCTGTGTCCTGCTGATGTCAAAATACATTCGTGTCACTCTGACAAGTGGCCAGTTTGGAAGCTTCCTTAGAATACGAGACTGAGAGGCGAGGTAGGAGCTTCTAAGTAGCCTGCAACAGTTACAGCAAGTGTAGGGTATATACTACAGAGGAGATGTTTTGTAAGTTTTGTGCCTGGGTTTTGAAAAGGATTGAGAAAAACAGTCTCAGAAGAGAAGACCTATTAAGTGTAATTTGGTGTCTTAATTAAATGGATGATATGCAGCTTTATGCTTAATGACACTTGCTGTACTTAATAAATGTGTACACACTGCTGTAAACCTGATCAGTGTGATCAGTACAAATGGATGAGATATCTGAGGATGCTGACATTCTGTTCAAATCTAAAAATTATATTCTGTAGTTATATATTCTGGATAGGGAAGAAGCAAAAATCATAATCTTGGATATGTGTGTGATCTAAATCTCTGTATTTTGTGATATTGAAATCCCTTCAAGGGTGAGAAAAGAGGTTCTGATTTAAGACCACATATGGCATGTACATTTCTTGTTAGATCACTAACACAAAATATAATGTAGCTAAACAGTGCCCAGTCAGGGCTTTAAAAGTAGGTAGTACTACCTACTCAGTAATGATGTGTTATTGATAATATATTTTTGTCAGTAATAATTACTGTAATGATAATATTATTAATATATTATTATTAATACATGCA
>NW_010254134.1:0-1573 GCF_000690775.1 Eurypyga helias
CAACCTGGTGTCCCCGGGAGGTCACGGAAACGCAAAGCCAGGCGCTCCGTCCGGGATGGGGGCGGCAGCCGGAGCTCCCAGGGCCCGGCAAGAGCCCTGGGGGGACAAAACAGCCAGGGGAGAGTATTTACAGGGCCCTGTGGCTCTGGAAGCAGGTGAGCAGGGACGTACTCCATCATCTTAAAGGCCTTTTCCAATCTGAATGATTCTGTGGAACGTGGCAGTGTCCCCTGTGTCACCTGCAGCCACTCTGGTGATGAGGGGGAATTCCTCTGGAATTCATGAAGTAAGGGGTATCGGGGAGCAAGCGGGTCTGGCAGGGATCCGGGTTTCCGCATATCACCCTGCAAGCACTCGTGCACGCCAGGCTGTGCCATATCCCAAGCTGTGCCATAGCACCGGGATGTGCTGTACCCTGTGCCATATCCCAAGCTGTGCCACAGGGATGGGATGGGCTGTATCTTGTGCCGTATCCTGAGCTGTGCCACAGTGCTGGGCTGTGCCATATCCTGAGCTGTGCCATAGAGCTGGGCTTTGCCATATCCCATGCCTTATCCTGAGCTGTGCCACAGGGCTGAGCTGTGCCATATCCTGAACTGCGCCACAGCGCTGGGCTGTGCCGTATCCCGTGCTGTATCCTGAGCTGTGCCATAGAGCTGGGCTGTGCTGTATCCCAAGATGTGCCACAGGGTGGGACTATGCCGTATCCTGAGCTGTGCCACAGCGCTGGGCTGTGCCGTATCCTGTGCCGTAGCGCTGGGCTGGGCTGTGTCTCGAGCTGTGCCACAGCGCTGGGCTGTGCCGTATCCCGAGCCGTGCCATAGCGCTGGGCTGTGCCATATCCTGTGCCATAGCGCTGGGCTGTGCCGTATCCCGAGCTGTGCCGTATCCCGAGCTGTGCCGTACACCGGGGTGCGTGAGCGCCCGCTGGCAATGCAGCCGTGGGTCTGGCCTCCACCCACGTGTTCCTGGCTCTCGGTTCCGCTGCGCTGGCCTAGGCATTGTTCCCCGTGCCGCTGCCAGGCTGTTGGCCGACGTGCTGCCGCTGAAGGTGTGGTGCCAGGGTGCTGTTTGCACAGCTGCCGCCTGCACCGGTGAACGTGTGAAGCCCGTTGCATGTTCACCCCGAGAAGGGCCTTTTCCTTGTCAGTGCCTGTCCTGTGTCCCTGCGGAGGAGCAGGAGGAGGAGGAGTTGTGCTGTGGGAACAAACCTCACGAAACAGCCTGACTTGCCGGGGGGTGCATTGGTCCACAGATTTTGAACCCATTGGTGAATCTTAAACCTACTCTGCGGGGTGGCAGGGCGGGAAGCAAGGCTTCTTGAGGGGGGGTAGGCAGAGGGCTCAGTGCGAGGGACGGCCCCCCAGCCCCCTGCCCTACCTGTGGGCCCAGGTAGAGGAAAGAGGAAAATCTTCCTTTGTTTTAGCCGGCAGGTCCCTCATCCCAGGTTGCATCCAGGCACAGCTTCCTCCAGAGCCGCAGTGGGCCCGTTTCAGGCTGGTTTGGTCAGGCTGAGGCTGCTGGTTCCTTCTGGGGGGGCAGCGGGCGTGAAGAGCGGGTAGGGAGGGTGCAG
>NW_010254135.1:0-3096 GCF_000690775.1 Eurypyga helias
CGCGACGGAAAAGAAAAAGCCGAAAGTAGAGGATGCTTACCACGATGACAACGGTGTGCGGACTGTTAGTAAAACGTGCCGGTAGTTCCTAGGATGCTTACTGCGAAATACTTCAACCTAAGGGTGGATACTTTTCTGAATGTTCTTGAAAGGGCAAGAAGTTCCTGTGAAAACCACGATACTGCAGCTTTATCAAAGTTTAAAAAAAAGGAAAAAAAGAAAAAACCACCAATACTGTAACATATCTCTTATATATATTAAAAACGTTTAAAGGTTTTAAAGATAAATTGCATTAATACAGATTGAAGTATTTTATTCTTTTTTGACTTGAAAAATTATATTTCATATTGCAAAGATGTTTACAAGTATTTTAATTTAAGTTCAGTGAACTTTTTGTAGCTGGGTTAAATCTTTTTTATTTTAGTATGGCCTTATGGCAAAGAACACTGTATTATTTTAATATCACACAATTGTGAACGGAATTACAAACCATAAAATGTGTAATGCTTTGAACAGTATTCTGTTGGGATGGAGATTTTATAGGTTCAGAAAAAAAATCTTTTAAATCTGCTTCACCCAGCATATTTTCTATTCAGTGATATAAAGCATATTTTATTCTATATTATTACAAAAATGGAAATGTATAAACATATGTCAAAAGGAACTGTTGAAGCTTTCTAACATTTGTATAAATAGAATTCAGTGGAAATTACAAAAATTCTGTTGCACCACTATAGTTTTAGTATTTCTATTTTAATACATTTGTTTACCACTTGTTTATGTATATGTAGGTGACGTTACTTGAGCTTAAATGTACTTTACTGAGCAAAGTTTAAAAACAAAGTATATTTTATTTTATGATAAAGGGCCTTTAACCTCATGGTCAAATACTAATATTATATTTGCTGAGACAAGATTTGAAATTGTATCAAGAGTTTTATTTTTCTGACATTTAAAGTTCTACATAATAAAAGTAAAACTTAAGTAATGGTGCTACTTCATGTTTTTTTAAGTATTTCTATATAAATAAAATAAAATATTACAGAAAAAAAACCCACAACAGCCCAAAGTACTCTGTGTGGTGATTTGGTTTGATGCGCTGAGAGTTTCTTTCGGAATTTTGTTCCCTGCTTGTCGCGCTGAAACATGTTGGGAGTTTAAAACTGCGTGGTGTTAATGTTGCCGGGACACTCCAGCTTGCCAGGGCTTCCAGGGTAACCCTTGTAACTGAGAGTACCTTGCAACATGGTTTTAAGGAGAAAAAAAGCCCCCAAATTAGGGGTTTTTTAGTACGTGGCATGGTGCTGGGGTTATTCCACATCTAAACATACTATTTTTTTCAGGACCTCTGGTCGTGAGGAATACTTGGTGCTGTACGAATTGTTCTTTTTAGCAAATAAGGCGTCTGGAGGAACCGGGGCTGCCGGCTTGCTCAGCTTTCCGACCCAAAAGCGGCTGGCAGGGGCGGTGCCTTTGTTGTGTTGGGCTGATGGAGGGCTGCATCCTGCGGGTCCTGGCTCTGCCGGGCCTGAGGACCTCGGAGCCGCATCCCCAACCCGGCGCTTTCTGGGGTGGCACCAGGACTTCGCTGTCCTTCCCGGGTTCTTGGAATTGCTTCTTGGTGTTTGGCAGCTGTGGTTTGGGTAGTGGGCGTTGACAAGCTCATTTGAATAAAAAATGTACTGCCGTGTAAGCTTGGTTTGCTTTGGATGATGCCCGCCGTGGTATCGGGGCGAGGGACGAGCAGGTGCTCGCTGGCTGAGGAGCCTGCAAACCCACCAGCCAAACCTGCAATATTTCTGGTGCTGGCTGTAGTCGACGCGTTGGAATGAACTTGCTGGACGGAGCGTGCTAGAGCAGATTTCGGGAGGTAGCTGCGGATCACCTGAAGTGTTCCTTTTTGCGCGCGCGGGTGCACTTTTCGAGTGAAACGAACAAAAGAAACCCAAACTGTGTCGCCTAACGCCCATGGTTTACTTTGTGCTTAGCAATGTCTGCCCGAGCTGCTCGGCTCTGCTCTCCTTTATGGACTGTAGAGCTGCTGGTTGGGTGGGAAGGGGGAGGAGGGAGGATGCGGCAGGGGATGATGGGATCTCTTTGTTTGATTTGATTTGATTTTTGCTTCTTTCATTGAACTGTGATTGTGGTATCATCTGATTTATAGAGTTAAAATCCCTCGCCGAGTGGTGCATTAGTCTCGGGAAGCTTGTCCTTGTGAATGGTGGGGGGAAAAAAAAATAACCCACCCAATGCTGTGGAAAAGAACCCAGAGAGTGGCAGAGATGTGCTTAAATACAGAAGGGGCACGTCTGTTGGAAAAACCTTGGCAAAATCGGTGACTTTACAGGGACCGGGAAGTTCAGGTTTACGCGTGTATTTTCTTAATGATGGGTGTTTAGGAAACGTACTGAAAACGCGTCCGTCAGTCTCTTGTCGCAGTTTAAACATCCTGTGCTCTTGTCTGGGAAATGTCGTGAAAATGGCTATAAATAAAAAAAGTGAATTTGGTCACTTTGCTTAATTTTCCAAGCTTAGCGACACCGAAAGATAGATAGGGTGAACAAAAAGGTGAAAACTAAATTCTCCTTTTTCTCCCCCCGCCCTTGATGTACCATACTGTGTCTGCGTGGTGGTGACGGCAGTGGTACGTCAGACCGAGAGGCCACGGGCCCTGTGACGAGCAGCGGCTCCACGAACGGTGTGGCTGGGCACTGCTCAGCTCGGCCGCCCGGCCCCGCGCTACCTCTCACCGCCCGTGTCGTCCGCCTTCGTCTCGCAGGACTTGTCCCGGTGTTTTCTTCACCAAGCTGTGGCAGGAACAAAGGCAATCAATGCCCTCTCCGCCCTTGGCCCCGGGTGCTTTGTTGGCCTCTACGCGCCGTTTCACGCGTGCGCCATGTGCGTGCTGTTTCCACATGGGAAGACGGGCTCCAGTGCCTTAAAAACTGGTGTTCATTCCTCCTCGGCAATTCTTTCACCCGCAGAGGCAGCCGGCCTGGATTACTCTTACCTCCGCGTCCGATGATGCTACGAGCGCCTTTTGCCATGTCTTCCGAACGCACGTGACCATTGCTTGGTTGGCGGCGGCACCGGCAG
>NW_010254135.1:3139-3705 GCF_000690775.1 Eurypyga helias
CTGGAGAGCATTTCAGAGGTGTCCTGGCACGGGCTGTGCCCGCTGCACGACGTCTCCTTGCTTGCGGGTTGCAGGAATGTGCAAACCCAAACCCGACTGTGCTGGGGGGGTGTCAAACGCCGCGTCTGTGGCTGGTGGGGCAGAGGAACATGCACGTGCGCTGCCCTCGGCTGCACGTCCTGGGCCAGATTTATGCCGTAGGCCAGTCCCTCGGACCGTGGAGGCCATAAATCAGGCCAGAATTTGTCCCAGGGTCTGGGGCCATATGGCGTGCGGGAGCGGGAGAGGGGTGCGCACGTGAAAGGAGACTAAAGGCCTGTGTCTGGTGCAGGGACGTTTCACAGCCTGAGGATGGGGCAAAGTTCAGTTTCTCATTGAGTGCTTTTAAATATGCAGATGTGTATGGTCAGCGTTTATCTTCAGAACCGAGGCGGCTTGGTTTGTCAAGTGTTGGTGTGTTGGTGCTGGACAGTGTGCACGGGGGTCTCCGCCACGAGAGGCTCCTCTGCAGCCCCTGGCACTGCTAGGGGTGTGGGTGCCATGGCGCGGGATGCAGGCGGGACCGT
>NW_010254136.1:0-7077 GCF_000690775.1 Eurypyga helias
GGGGTCTCACAAGAGCAGAGTACGGTGCACTTTCGGTGGAGAGCGTGTGTTGTGCTTGAGAGCAGGCTGGGCACTGCACTCTCCGCAAGTCTTTCCAGCCCAGTTTGGTTGGTTTTGGAAGTTAAAATACTGCTTCTGGTTACTGCTGAAGTTCATCCTTGGCAGTAGGGCTTTCACTTCAGCCATCTCCTTCTTCCATCAGCTTGGGTAACTTTGGCTTTTAGAATCTCACTAGATCCCTTATTCCTCGTGATTTCTTTCCCAGCTTTCCCGCGTGCCCTTCCAAGCGCTCCAGCAGACAGCGTGTACGTGAGCAAGCGCTGCCCGGAACGTCTGATGGAAGAATGGCAAGGGATAGGTGCCGGAGCGACTTCAACTGGAGGCACTGGGAGGCCTTTCTTTCCTTTTTCACCCCTTTTTATGACCACTGTTAATATTGCAAAGCTCCTCAGTTTGCCCTTTCCTTTCTGGGGAGCCAGATCTGCAGGGGATGTTTTGTTCCAGTTCGTGGGACGTTAACCGGTGTTTCCAATGTGTTTAATGCTGAATAGAGGTTCCCCAGCTTTAGCTCTTTGTGAATTATATTTAGCGCTGCTTTGTCAGCTGTGCATTGTTGCCTTGTAAAAACTGGCACCATTCAACCCTAAATAAATGCTTCTGGGAAAGAAGAACCTTCCTTTTATATCTATTTTAATGTGTTTGATTTGGAAACGTCCTTTGAGCTGTGGCCAGGGAACGGATGGGTTGTCAGTGTTGCCATCCCGTTTGCAGCACCCGTGCGTGGCTGAGCTGGTGCCGCTGGAGGAAGCGGCCGAGGTGCTGCGACCCTCACGTGCTGCTGCAGAAACTGCATTTCGTGGAGCTGGTGCTCCTCCTTAACCCCCCTTCCCACTTACCCTTGAATACATCGGGGTTTGGACTTGCAACTTTCCCTTTGCTGCTCCCTCCTTGCAATTGGGGTTGCTAGTGCTGTGTTTTTGGAACCTCTGCATGCCGGAAAGGAATTGCGCTTTGGGGTGCTTCTCCTGTGTTTGAGGCATGATGAGAATTGTGCAAAGAATTATGTTTCTAACTTAGGTAATGAATCTCTGATATTTCTTTGACTGTCATCTCATTCATCTCCGGAGTCAGAGGAGGAGGGTACCGGCATTAAACATGGGACAAATCAAGGAACGGCGTAAACCGTTGGCTCTGCGAGGATTTGGGGCGACCGGCTGTGCATGCCGACCTGGAAGAAGGCCAGAATGACAGGCTTTGACTGCCTTGCGGCAGGGAGAGCAGCTCTGGCACCTGAGAAGGGTTCTTCTCGTCTGACAGCGAGATGCTTTGCATATTTGATTGCTGTGCTGGCTGATACCAAACGTACCAGCGAAGTTCACAAATGTGTTTTGCTGCTGCTGCTCTGCCTTTACCCCGACAGGACATTTTGGGTTCTTAGTAAAGAAGCAAACAGCCATTTGGTCTCTAAATTATGCCTGTGCGGTTCTCTCCTATCTTTTTTTTATTTCAGGCCATACTGCAAACTTCACAAACAAAAACCTGTTCATCTGGCTCTCGATGCAGCTGGTTTAAATCAAGGTTACAGCATGACGAGCTGTTAGGAATGGGCCAGCTGCCCTGGCTTTGCTGCCTTGGGTCCGGTGGGTTAGCAAGGGAAAAATCAGCTGAAAACCAAACACAAAGACCCACCCCAAAACTCCTTAAAAAACCTCCTACAGCAGTTTTCAGAAAACCTGTGTAGTCCGAGTGGTGTGGGGTGGTTGTCCCTCAGAGAAGCACCAAGTCTGAAGACTTGCGTGCCATCAGCACCTTGGCTTTGATTGGGAGGGCCGTGTGTCTGACGTGCTTGTGAGCTGGGGAGCGTTTGGGGAGGGTCGAGTGCGAAGTAATTTGATGCGACCCGTGGCGTGAGTCTGTCTGGCTCCGGAGTGACCGGCTGCTGAGCGCACCCCTGCATCAGAAGGGGCTGTGGAAGCTATTGGAGGTGGGCAGAAATCAGGCAAATTGTTCATGTCGTGGGAGCACGTTCGGATTTGGGTATGCCAAGCAGCCATCTGTTTTTCCTTGGCTGCTTTCTTAGCTGGAGGCTCCCTAGCCCTGATTTCTCGGGATGAAGAGATCACAGTGACGGGTAACCCGAGCAGAACTGAGCCCTTGGTTACAAGCTCCTCTGACACAGGCCTGAATCAAGGCTTCTGTCAGCACAGTTTTTCCCTCTCGATGGGAGCCTTTGGTGGCTGAGGTGCAGACAGAGGGGAAGAGGGGGATATTCCAGGCCTTGGGGACAGTCTGTGTCGTGGCTGCAGTGTCCATGCGTTGCGGGGAGCTGGTCAGGTGTGGGCTGTAACACCCCTTGGTGCTGGGGAAGCGTTACCGTTCCCAGCCTGATGCTCCTGCCACATTCAGGGATGCTCAGTGTCGAGGCATGGATGTGGTGGGGGGGAGGGTGAGGGTTATGATCCAGGCAAGGCAGATGCTGGAGAGAACGTGTGCCTTGAGGCATTTTCCTTAACCCTTTCATCTCACGGACTGGTGGCTGTGACGGAGCCAGCTACCACTGCTGGGATCGCCTTGGGTGGGTGCTGTCTTTGTTCTCGCCGTTGGCTGTGGTGCTGTTGGCTTGGGAGAGGATGCTGGTGCTGGGGACAGATCGCCAAACCTACCTCTGATGGTCCTTCTCATCTGCTTGGCTGCTTTCTGCAGCTCCCACTAGTCCCCGAGGGTTGGGGGGCAGATGGGAACGGCTCCTGGCAGGCGGGGAGACCATTCCCATAGCGTGCCTGGAATAGCCGCTCTCGGCCGTCAGCCTGCTGCGTGACAAGCGCTGCTGTCTGGGGCAGGGAGCCGGCGGGGAGAAGCAGGTTGCAGCGGGAAGGCACACAGGGGAGGGGTGAGCTGGGGGTGTGCAGCTGAGTTTGTTAGCTGTGAGGGTCTCCCCTTCATCCCCTACCCCTGATTTGCTCTTGTGTTCCTCCTCCCAGGGTCTCCGTGTGGTTTGGGATGTGATTCGTTCGGTCGTTGGTGTACGTGCCTGGGTGCCGGTCTGTAAGGCACGTGGTGGGGAGCTGCCCCATAAGCTTAGCAGGTTGTGCCTATGCTGCTGCTGAGAAATGAAGCCCCAGCTACAGAAATGACTTGACCAGCCCTCATCTCGGGGCGCCCCCTCCCTAATAATGCCACTTGGACTGCCCTCATTTGGTGTCCAAATGGACGACTGGCGTTTTGGCGCTGCGAGGCTTTCAGGGCAGGGGGCTGTACTGCAGCACGGGGGGGTCCTGCGTAGGCTTGTTCTACCCGCAGCCACCACCGGCCTGGGGTCAGAGCGATGCGGCTGTGCCTGGTCTGCCTCCGTCCTGCTGCTCGTCCCTTGGCCGTGCTGCCTCTGGTTACTGCAGCTGCTGCGGAGCTAATACAAACACCAGACGTGTCTGCCTCATCTGTAACACAGGGAGTGTAATCCCGATGGGCTGTCAAAGGAGCCCTAATCGTGAATCAGCTTTTCATTATTTGCTGACTTCGGTCTTTAAAGCAAATAACACACCTTCCTATTGCCTCAAGACTTTAAAAACCTTGATCAAACCTACTCCGCCAGTACCATCGGCTCTTTCACTGAGGCTCACCTTGGTGTCAGGGTGCGTGCAGTCCTGGTGCTCTGTGTGCTGGCTTTGAAAGCGGCGAGCCAGGAGGGGTGTATCTCACCAGGCTTGGGCCTGGGCTCGGTTTTGCAGGTGTGAAAACATCCGAGTTTACCAAAATCCATCACCTGCCTGAGAAGCGGACCTAATCCCTGCTTCATAGTTGGTTTGTTTTGATTTTTCTTCCTCTTCTAAGTCACCCTGAAAAGGGATTTGACACCATCAAAATGAAGAGTGGGAAGCCAAATGCATAGCAGCGTGCGCAGGATCTGGACTAAGGTATGGGTATGTGAAGGGGGGCTGCTCAGACCGTGTACCTGGAGGTGAGTGGTTAGTGACAAGCTGCTTTCCTGCTGGTGTGACTTGGGACACGTCAGGTCGCGGGTAGGCGGTCAGCACGTGGCGGGACACGACGGCCAGCGTGCACGAGGAGTTCTGCTTGGCTACCTGAAGGGTATGCGGAGCCGAGGAGATTGAGCTCTAACCCTGCTGGGTTTCACCAGCATCGCTGCACCCCTGCAGTGCCCTTTCCAGACTACTCAAGTGCTAAGAAATGAGAAGTGCCGATGAAATGTGTAAACTCTGTTTGGTGAGCCAGAGTTGTCTGGTTTACAGGGATCCTGATCCTTTTCTGCCCTGGGGGAGTCCCCCAGAGCCAACCAGCGATGTCTCGTCCCACTGAAGGAAGACATCTCTCAGCATTTTCCGACTGGGTTGGAGTATCTAAGCTTGGATGCGCTTTTATCCTTGGTCATACTAACTGCATGCTGCTCCTCAAAGAGCAAATTTGCCTATAGAGAAATGTAGGATCTTTTAAAATGCTTCAGGTCTGCAAAAGTTTGACGTGCTCGGTTTGGAGCAGACGTGTTGGTAGTAGGTTTGAAGTGAGCGGGACAGTATTTCAGCTGCAAAAGGACAGTGTCTGGCTGTGCATGCGTGTCCTTGGGAGGCCCTGGGTAGAGCCTGTTGCGTAAAGTAAGCTGCCATCCATCCTCTTACGCGTCGGAACAAGGCCTGCTTGCTACAGCATTTCTATCAACCTTTGTCTCTAGAATCCTAAGAGCTTAATTCTCTGTATTAATGCTGGGAAGAGGATTTCAAGATGCTTTAGAACAAGAATGATGAAACTACTTGCTCTGCAATTGTTTGCTGGCTCCTTAAAGCTTACTCGGATGGATCTGTAGCCAGAATAGCTGGCTGAAGGTTGCCGTTGGGCTTGGTGGGTGAATGGAGAAGGGAGTAGAGTAGTACCAAGACCGTGACGTTTCTTTGCAAGTTACTCAGGTGATGTTTCTGGAATGACAGAAATTGGGGTGCTTGACTTCTGCCTCCTCGTTTAATTTCTTCTTTCCTTGGAGTTTACCTGAGAACAGAACTGAGATTAGATAGTTTTGAGCTTTGGAAGGTGAAGAAGCACTCTTCCTGCGGCTTCTACCATTACTGCCCTTGCCTGGAGGCCCCGCTCTGACGCCGCCGTGACGCTGGAGGACAGCTTTTCTCCCTGCCCTGACTCTGCCAGGCCAGCACAGAGCCCTGCTGCTAGCATGTAAGTGCAGTGACGAGCCCGTCCGTGTGGTGTTCTTCTCCGGGGCACGTGCGAAGCAGGCGTGAGACGCTGCTTGGCGGTTGGCTGGTCACGCGCTGCGTTCCTCCCTTCCTTAAGCAGCCGTCTGAGAAACGCCGCGCGGGGCTTCTCGCCCCGGCCTCTCCTGCGCAGACACCCCTGTAGCTGTGTGCAGAAGGGATCTGTGTCTGGGCAAGCCTGGGGGTAGGCGGGCGGCTCCCTTCACTTCACCTTCAAGTGGCTCGCGATTTATTTTTGGGACTGACTTGGGTGTAAGGTGGCAGCTCAGAGCAAAACACTCTAAGTTGGGGTTTGAAAACATTGGGGTAGGAGGCTGCTTGCTGTCCTGAAATGCTCGAGTAACTCGGGTGAGGTGAAACTGTCCAGTGACAAACGGTGACCGATTCCTTCCTTATAGCCGTTGGCAGATTGAGCTCTACAGGCCTCGGAGGAGAGCGCTCCTGGCATGGAAGGCTTTTTCTAGGAGCAAGATCTTCCCAGGTTTTGACCTGTGCAATGGGTATCTCCAGTGAGCTAGAGCCTTCCTGCCCCAGCTCCCCTCTTGCACTGGGTGTCCCCTGTAGCTGTGGGGGGCATCTGTTGTTATTCTCTGCTTCTGGGGGGCTTAATTAAAACACAGGTCTTTAATTTTTAATTTTTCCTTCCTGTTGATTTGGCTGTCTCTGTGTGAGCGAGGTCTCAGTGCAATTACTGTGCTCCCTGTGGAGACACAGACATTTAATTCAGCAAGGCACACTCTTGGAGGGGGTTTATTTTCCTGATCTTTCTACTCAGAGGGACGCAAAAGCTGAAAATCCAGTGAGTAAAGAAAACAACACTTCATGCGGTTGTTCTGGGCGTGTTTGCTGGATCTGGGTTACCCAAATGTGGTGTTGGTTGCGGATAACCGCTTCCCTGAGCGACGAGCTCGTGATGGAGCTATTCACGCAGCGTGCCATTAGCGGGGCAAGTCGAAACCGTTGGGCCAGGTCCAGGTTTCCTCTTTAAAACAGCATTCTTGCAGCAGCGATGTAAAAAGATGAAGAGTTTTACTTGTGGAACACACGGAGTTTGTGTATGATTTGTTAACCCGGGAACGGGGTCGTCCCGTGCCTTCCTCGCCGGGGTGCGGAACCGGGGGGGTGCACGACGCGCGCTCCTCGGCAGGCACTGCGCGCTGCTGCGGGGACCTGGCTGTACTGCCTGCAGGGAGGGCTGCTACAGCCCTCAAAAAAGGGTGGAAATCTTGGCTGTCGGGTTTGTGTTGCCCTTATTTAACACTGCAGCGGCTGACTCGGTGCTTTGCTGGCTTAGCTCCCCGTGTGCAACCGTAGGGCAGTACCGAAGCAAAAGTGCTGAGGAGGCGTCTGCCTGCACCTCCTGTATTGCAGTCCCGGGGTTTTTAGAGACCTCTCAAAATACTTCAGGCTCTTTCCGCTCCAGACTTGGGGCTTCCTCAGTTCCTCTCGTGTCTCTCTGCTCCAGGTTATGTTTCCAGTGTTCAGAGGTCGCGTACACATGTACGTGAAACTTCCAAATTACCAGGCTCATTGCTAGAGGTGTTTTGCGGGATCGGTCCCCTTCCAATCCCTGAAATTTGATGGAAGTACGGCAAAATCTAGGCGAAAGCTGCGTGTGCGGAAGGAGGCGCTGCTGTTACCAGAGGCTATTACGGCAGACAAATCCTTGCCGTCCCTGTGGGCGTGTGGTTCAGGATCCCTGTGTTGGCTCTGGGGATGCAGTGATGTGCTGGAGTACGCCTTTTCATGATTATTTAAGCAAGGTACGGCCCCTTTCTGCCAGGTATTCCGAAGGTTGCTTTGATTTGTAAGCTGCAGACATACAGAAGCCCCAGAATAATGAGCGTGGTGAGGGAAA
>NW_010254136.1:7120-8353 GCF_000690775.1 Eurypyga helias
ATTTTATTTCCCTCCCCCTCGGTGGAGAATATAAACATTTCATTGTTGTTTGTGTGAAGTGCCTTCTAGTACCAGCAGCCCAGCAATGGGGGATAAAGAAAGCAGATGCGTCCCATGTCTTTTTTTGACTGCTTTTGTTTTTCTGATCGCTGTAAAGGAGGCTTTTACATTTTTTTTTTTTTTTCCAAGCAGCAAGTGCTCCACAGGGTTTGATCAAAGCTCATAAATGATGAATTGAAGGAATGCCTGGCGGAGAACAGAACCCGCTGCTGTGCTCACTGAGAACACCATTGTTTCTTCCCGTACCTTTTCCATCCTCGAGCTCTGGCCGGAGAGAAAAGGCCTTTGTTCTTGGCCTGTCAGCCCAGACAATGCCCGTGTGTTGTCCTACCTCTGCTCTCAGCACCTGACCCCCTCAGCTCTGGGTTTGGCAAGCTGAGTGTGATTGTCCTCCAGCCACGGCGTTACACGGAAAACAAATGGCATCACCGCCTCCTTCCCCTGGATCCTTCAGGGCAGCGTGCGGCCGTGCTCGCCGTGGTGTTCTGGATGCAGAGGGAAAGCCGGCGGCCTCTCCTGCGCTCCGGGTTGAGGGTTGCAGTCTCACCTGACTTCCAGTGCACTGGGACACTTATGTTTGCAGTTGAACACGCTGGCCTGTGCTTTCCTGCTTCCGCAGGTGCCTGCTCTGCTCGGAAGGCTCTGGCCATGGGTGAAACCTCTCTGGGTGTTCCCTCCGCCGTCCCAGCGGCAGCTGTCCTGTCCGCCCCTGCCCTCCCTCCAGCACCCAGCGCCTCCAGATCTGTGCTCTTGGTCAGGTTTGTCTCTGACACTGCCCACAGCTGCCGGTGGAGTGATGGCGGGGAAAAGGAGACCCAGGCAGGCCCAGTTTTTCCACCTTCCCTGTAATTGCTGTAGCATCTCTGGCTGTGCTGCCTCCTGATGCAAAACTCCGTGGAGGAGAGGGCTTTTGGTTCTCTCTTTCTCTTGGTTTTGGGGGACTGATACAGGACTTTGGAAATGAGCAGGGAGAGCCGATAGCCTGGGCTGGGGTGGAGAAGAGGCTGGGACGGGCAGGTTTGGAGCGGTGCTCAAGTGAAGACTGTCTAAGACCAGTTCTTCCCTTTTCCTAGCCCTGTGTGAGGGCAGACTCACAGATGTTTCTGGATGAGTCAGAACCATCCGTCGCTGCTCCTGTCAGGAGGACCCTTTAGCTGCATCTCATGTGGATAA
>NW_010254137.1:0-477 GCF_000690775.1 Eurypyga helias
GGGGGTGGGGTGGGCAACCCAACCCTTGTGCCCAGCATCATCCTGGGTCCCCCTGCTCTCTCTGCTCGCCAGCTGTCGTCCCTTTTGCCCCAGCCCAGCTGCCCAGGGACCTTCTTTCCCAGGGGGGTCCCAGCCCAGAGGGGCTGACACCATCCTGTACATGCTGCTAGCACCCCCGTGCCTTTGAGCCCGCTGTAGTTGGTGATTTTTTTAATATTTTTTTCCTCTTAATCACATTCCTTCTGGCAATTGAATAAATATCAGTTCTTTGGGGCATGAGAGTTAACCCTTTCCTTGCTTCCCTTGTATCCCTGCTCCTGCATGATGCCAGGCAGCAGCCCAGCATCTGTGGGTTTGGTGGCATAGAGGGGCATGGGGGGTGGGCTGGACTGGTGCACCCAAGTGGGGCTGACCTGTCCCCAGTCGCGCCAGCAACACCTGGCTCTGGGTGGCCGCTGCTGGCGCCAACACTGGGAA
>NW_010254137.1:498-1317 GCF_000690775.1 Eurypyga helias
TTGTCAGGGCTCTGCCTGTCCCCCAAAGACCGAGGGTGGTCAGGAGTGTGGGGGAGTGTCACCTTCTACCCAGTTTGAGCTGCTTTTTCCATGGCTGCTTTTGGGAAGGGTGGAAGCCTAGCAGGATCCTGCAGGCCGCTTCTGATGCGGAGTGGACCAGGCAGGGATGTAGCAGGACCTGCCGAGCTCCCAGCCCCGGGGTGGGCAGGGGAGATGCAGAAGCCCGGGCTGTCCTGCATGGCCCTGTTGGGTGAGGGATGCTCCAGAGCGTGGTCCAGCCGAGGCAGCCCCGAGGTGGCTGTGCCAGGCCGGTCTGGGTGGGCACCAGGGGCTGAGCTGGTGGGGCTGGGGGGTGCCAGCTTAGCCAGGAGAAGCAAGTGCCTGGGGATGACAGCTCCCTTTTTGCCACCGTGGCCGCTGCAGACTGGTTTGCCACCAGCCTGTGCCCCTGCGGTGTTTCTCCCCTGAGCAGCAGCAGTGAAATGCCCCACGCCTGGGGAGGGACTTCCGGAAAGCCCCTTTTCCAGCCGGGCTGCCAGGAAATGTTGGGGGTTTCCTGCAGCCTCCCCCCACGGGACACTGCAGGCAGCTGCTCGTGGGGTGCACCGGGGACCCTACAAAAGGTGGGGTGCACACCAGGCTGGGTGCCAACTGTGAGGGAGAGGGCTCCACTTGGATCCTGCTGTGTCCCTGCTTGTGCCCAGGGCCATGTCCCTGCCTGCTGACAGGCTGGTGGCACCTGCTGGAAACTGCTCTCTGCCGCTGCTGCCCTCAGCTGCCTGGCAGGCTGGGGTGCGGGCTGGCTGGCCATCGGCAGGG
>NW_010254137.1:1366-1581 GCF_000690775.1 Eurypyga helias
CTGATTTTCTGCTCTGGCAAAAGGCCAGCCAGGCAGGATCCTGGGTCCCTTGTGGGACTGCAAATCCCGCTGCCCTAGTGCCCTGCCCGTGGGTGCTCGGAGCCCCTCCTGCACCCTTTTTTCAGCTGACCCAGAAGACAAAGGAAGACGGAAATGGGAAGCCGCAGAAACGGCAACCCGGCAAGGGCTGGGTGGGTGGCTGCCGGGGCCAGGCC
>NW_010254138.1:0-256 GCF_000690775.1 Eurypyga helias
CCCCCCCAGCTTTGGCCCGCAGTGGAGGGGACAGTGTTTCACCCCAAAACGTCCATGTTCCTGAGGGTGCGTCGCGGCCTCTCTCCAGAGCATCTGTCTCTGGCTGGTTTTTGAGTGAAATTTCCATTATCTGGGAAAGAGAGAGACAGGAGCGCTGAGGTGGTCGACAACCAGTGTGTGGATTCGATGGGTGGACTGTTCGATGGATAAGGAATTGACTGGATGGGCACATCCAGAGCGACGCGGTGAACAGCTC
>NW_010254139.1:0-36661 GCF_000690775.1 Eurypyga helias
TATATATATATATATATATATTCTCCTAACTAACAATAATATAAAATTACAACCTGATCTGGAGAGAAATAAGATAAAATAAGCAAGAGGAAAAATAAGTGAAGGGTACAAATTTTGACAACTAGGAATAAAGGGAGAAGAAGAAATGGCAGATCTAAGGTAAGATCTGAATCTAAGGATGCCTGTCAGTGCTTAAGAGGCGTTTGGACAACACCCTAACAACATGCTTTAAGTTTTGGTCAGCCCTGAAGTGCTCAGACACTTGGACTAGATGAACATTGTAGGTCCCTTCCAGCTGAACTATTTCATAAATGTATTCAGACACCTCCAGGAAAATATGCCTGTCTTAAAAGACTTAGTTTTAGATAAATATCATTCTTTCTGCAGTCATGTTGCCGATCCAATTTTTCAGTAGTTTGCTGCTTTTCAAATGTCAACTTCTTTAATACTTTAGCAAGCAGGGATTAGTGTGCTGAGCCATTAAGTGTCTTTCCTTTTGTTTTGTTCCACTTTCGTATCCCATGAAAATAAAATTAAAAAAAAAAAAGCACAGCTAGTTAAATTTATTTGATCAAGAAAATAATGAAATGAAGTTTCTCCAGGGAGGTAGGTAATCAGGAGGCAAGATGGGGTGACTGGGGACATGGATGAAGAACGTCGTTTGGACAACCTGGAGTTCTAGAAATCTGCCGCTCTGAGAGGGAGGGGGATTATGGTTGGTGTGTATGAGCACGCAAAAATGCTACACCACCCTGCCAGTGGTTGCCTGGGTTTGAATGACAACTGTGGGGCAGACAACGACTGTAGGTAGCAGGAACAGAAACAGAGGACCTTGGCAGAGAAATGGAGGTGTCTGTGGAATGCAGATGAGAGGAGCAGTCCAGAGGAGGCCACGAAGATGATCAGAGCACCTCGCCTATGGAGACAGGCTGAGAGAGGACAGAGTTGGGCTTGTTCAGCCTGGAGAAGAGAAGGCTCCGGGAAGACCTTAGCACCTTCCAGTACCTGAAGGGGCTACAAGGAAGCTGGGAGGGGACTTTTTACAAGGGCCTGTAGTGACAGGAAAAGGGGGAATGGGTTTAAATTGAAAGTGGGGAGGTTTAGATTGGATATCAGGAAGAAGTTCTTCACAGAGAGGGTGGTGAAGGACTGGAACAGGTTGCCCAGAGAAGCTGTGGATGCCCCATCCCTGGAAGTGGTCAAGGCCAGGCTGGATGAGGCTTTGAGCAACCTGGTCTAGTGGAAGGTGTCCCTGCCCATGGCAGGGGGGTTGGAACTAGATGATCTTTAAGGTTCCTTCCAACCCAAACCATTCTATGATTCTTAGCGCTTGGTTCAGACATGTGAACACAGACCAGAGAATGGTTTGGGTTGGAAGGGACCTTTAAGGGTGATCTAGTCCAACCTCCCTGCAATGGACAAGGACATCTTCAACCAGGTCAGGTTGCTCAGAGCCATGTCTAACCCAACTTAGAATATTTCCAGGCATGGGGCATCTACAAGCTCTGTGAGCAACCTGTTCCAGCTATCCTCTGAGCTTCCTTAAAGCATGAGTCATCTGCATGGTCATATGGGGCAGACGCAACATAGGAACTGTGAGACAACTCACCATCTTCCAGACTGGCAGTTAGAGGCAAGGAAAGATACGCTACGCACCTCAAATGCGCTCATTAGAGGACTAGGTATTGCTGACTTCCACAAAAATTGTGTTTTTTCTTTATGTAGTCATAGTAAGATTGTGTTACAGAGGCAATCAACTCTTCTCCCATGGCTGTATAACCCTAAGACTTTATATCAGTGTGTTGCCAGTTAGGGGTCATTTCCTAACGAACGGAGATCCACTACTATGTGTTGTATAAAAGCTTACAGGTATCACAGAGTGTTTCTGAGCTTGTATGAACACCTCAAAACCAAGTATGTCAGTGCTAAGGTAAAATGAAAGGCAGAATGTAGATAGATACAAGAATTCAAACCAAACAGGATCAGTAAAATCTAACTATTACAGTAAATTTTCTCTCCCACCTGGACAATGTCTCTTTCTGCAAACTTTCCTCTTGAAGAAATCCTTACTACGTCACCATCCAGTTCTTCCATAGCTTAAAAAAAAACAAACCAAAAACAACCAACAAAATTAATTAATCTGTGAGTTCAGCTACACAATAAAAGCAATCTTACTGAGAAAAACTTTACTCAGTTTACACTTTAGAGCAACAAAACCAACAATTGTTACTTAGGTAACTCTTTAAGATCATTTGCTCCAGAAAATACATCCTGCTTTGTAGTCATTTTGCACTTTTTCATGCTGACAATACATAATTTTTCCTTCATTGTCATCTTCAGAACAAAACTGACCGTGGAAAGATCCTTATCTTTCCAGCTCTCAAACCAGCAAATATATCTGCTTTGGTAAGGCTGTATTTATGCTTTCACAGGTGGAGAAGAAATCATATTCAGCAATTATTCTTACAGAAGACATCATGGGATAACAGCACAAAGCGGTAGTAACTCACATTCACACTGGAAAAGTAATGACTGTTAATGCATAGGAATGAGGATTTCTTAACAAAATGTGTCAAATTTACTGGGTAACTCTTGTTTTATCTTTCTGAACAGGATCCAGGAAAACTAAGATTGTCCAGATAACCAGAAGTCATTCTAGGTAGAAAAGGATACCTGCTTTCTGGTCAGTGTTGAAATGGATGGATATGGGATCACAGATTATTGCTCAGCCACTGGATTTGCAATCCTTCTTTCAGCATACCCTATGAAAATTGAAGCCCTACATTACTGAGCTTCTCAGAAGTTTAGAAATTGGGCTGAGTTCACTGAAACCAGCATTTCAAAACCTAGTTCTTCCAATGCAAGAACTAGAAAGCATAAATAATATCAGGAGCCAAGTTCAAACCAAAGAAAAGAGTATGTGTGTTCAAAGAAAAAATTAGTATGTCTCTAGAGCACACTGCCAGATGATGCTGTTGATGCAGAACATGTATGTGTGTTCAAACCAGGAGAACAAGTATTTGAAGGAGAGATCCACTGAAAATTTCCAAAACAGACATGAAGCACATCCTGTTTAGAAAACTCAAATCTAAACCCAGTATTCAGGGAAGTATCACTTTTGCTTATTCTGTTCTTAATGTTCTCTACATAACCACCTATGGCCATGTCAGATACAGAATACAGGGCAAAACAGACCCCTGATCTGACCTGTTATAGTCCTCCTTATGAAAAATCCATCCTTATGTAAAGCACATCTATCCTTACATAAATGTATGTGCCATCTATCTGAGCTCCAGACTTGTAAGAACCCCTCTGGTAGCCCTCAGGAGCTGGGAGATCTAGAGGGCAGTGATACCTGGAGAGTAGTAGCTTAACCTCTCTACAGCAGAATTAAGGTTTGACAGGCATTTGAATTGTAGGACAGTGTTCCTGGAACACGCACTCTCCTACACATACTTCTTCAGCATCCACATCAGACATGGAGTCTGTTGTTTTTTACCCAAGGAATTTCTGCAGGTGGACAAGTCATTTCTCTGCCCTCTTGGGCATTGAGGGGCTACAGATTTGGCACACATCTAATAGGTGAATTTCACTGAGTCAGTATACTCATGGAATGTGGGTCCAAAATGGAAGCTGTATCCTGCAGTGGAAACAGAATCCTGCCTGATGAAAAGCGATAGAAATGACACCCCAAGAACTCTGCAAAGACAACCTCCAGAAGTAAAAAGAAGACAGAATCTACGTGTCTTGACTGAGTTAAGGTGAGCCTGGGAAAACCCAAGGACTGGACAAATGGGGGGAAAAGGCAAACAGGGGGTGAGAAAAAACTAAGTAAGATATAACTAAAGTTGGAGTTCTCAGGGGGAAAGCGTTTGCAAATTTCCCTTATATGCATTTCTGAAGATAAACTGTCTCTTCTCATTGCTTGTGGCATACAATCATGAAGTGTAGGCGTCCACCTGGACAACCTATTCAAGGAATCAGATACTTAAAATTATCACTAACATACCAATTGCCAAAAAGCTTAAGAAAGTCAACCCTCAATAAATTTTTCTTTTGTGTTTTTTTTTTCCTCTTTTTTCATAGTCTTAGAATATATGTACAAAAATTAACATGTGCAGTCATTAGTGGCTATTTACACTATACACCTCTAGTAGTACTAAGTATATTTCATGTACAAGAGCATAATGTCTAACCAGAAGCACTAGAATTAAAAAGAAAGGATATACAACTTCGAAAAATAGGTATACAGGGAATGTCTACCTTCACAGTGGTAGACTGTGATAGGTAGATAGGTAGATATACAAAATGGCACTTAATAAATTAGGCCAAATAACAGAAGCAGCTTAGTTACTGCAATAGAGAATGGTGTTCCCCTACACCACATGAAAGAAGATGTAAATAATCCTGCTGATTTCTCTCCTGCTGTAACATTCTCTCAATGCTGCTACACAGTAAGGCTCACTCCTGTTACCTAGTGAAACCCATTTTAACTCAGATCACCACCAATTTATTTTTTTCAGTATTTTATCACTGCAGTAAGAACAGATGATCAGCATTTCCAGTCAAATGACACTTCACAAGGCAACTAAATATCCATGTTAAAGAAATTCAACATTACTTGAGTATAGTTACTTTACTGTGTGGGTTTTTCCCCCCCCCCCCCCACTCATCTCTGGAGCTCTGTAAATGCTGAGCCCCCATATGGTTCTCAGACTTGAACAGAGAGCCTGAGGGGCTACACAGCTCCACATGGTAGCTTGTAATCATACTGAGTTATCAATCAATCCAGCTGGAAATGTCAACAGTGCTTACTGCTTGTTCCATATTATGCTCTTTTGAAGAACAATATTTGTTTGAAAAGCCACATATTACTAAAATGTAAATAAATATAAAAATTCTATGCAAACCACCAGAACACTTACCATCAAACTCTGCTGGTCCAACCCCCACTATAATTATTGACATTGGAAGCTTTGAAGCCTTCAAAAGAAGAAAAAGAGATTTAACACATTACATAACCTCTGCCAATGTGAAATCTGAGGACATTCTGAATAAAAAACATGCAAAATTTATGTTTTAAAGAACAATTTTTATTTCTCCACATAAAAAGTTGAGTGGTGTAAACTGTCTGCTTAAGTGACAGAAAACATCTTGGATGAAGATAGAAAGGCAGAGGATTATTTTAATTTATTTTTTCCTTATAAAGTCTTTGAATCATATAAGATCATAATTAAAACCAACAAACTATGTTAGGATTTAATGTTAATATGACAATTAAGGTGACAAATTTATCTTAGGTACTTACGTAAACTGACAGTAATTGCAAATATGTACCTAATGACAGTTTGACATTTAGTTACTGTTTCTTGATATTACATAGCTGCTGGGAACTATGTCACACTTTTTTTTACACAGATTTTATGCCAATTTTTCTCAAGAGACTAAACTACCTATTTGAGCAATATGTATCTTCTATTTCTTCCACGGATGAAATTTTCTTCAAGTCAGTTATCCATGCCACAAAGTAATCATGACATCAAACTGGCTTCTAGTCAGATTTTTCATTTTACTTAAACTTTTTCATTCAGTGAAACAAGGCAAAGACAATGCCTGGCCTTCCCTGAAAAAAATCTCTGTAAAACCTTTAAAATTAAGATGACAGTATCATAAATATTGGATTCTCCTGCTCTGACAGTAGCACCAGATATCTGCTAGTTTACAGAGTTAATGTGAAACTGCGTCTGTTGATGAGGGTAACAACTGAAAACCCATCTACCAACTGTTCCTTACTGAGATATTCTGATGAACTGTGAAATGTCTACAGTCATTTTAAACAGGAGCACACACTGGCCAAAAATCATAGATGTACACTTTCTCTTGAATTAAAGTCTGCTCTGCTGAAGTTTGAAGACAAATGTTTTTAGAACATACTATTATATTTCTCTTTTGGAATATAAAACATGTTTTTGTTCCTCATCTAAAATACATTCTCATTTTAGATGTATCATCACCATTTCCCATTCTTCATCTGTCATAATACCATGTACAAAACCAACTTGCCTTAAGCAGAAGTTTTACAGTTGATTACTGTAAACATGTGGTTTAAAACAATGAGAATACACCATTCTGTAAATCACTGTTGAATGTTCTGCACCACACCAGACACGATACACTACATACTATACATAGACTGCAAATTCATCACAAAGTGATACTACATAGTCAATCTGCTAGCTAAAATTCTGTAGCAGAGTAAAGAACTTAATAATCCCTGGTTAGTTAAATACTAATGCGCTAGTGAAGATCATAGTAAAAGGTGTCTGGCCATGGTTCTGGGCAAACAGCTCTATGTGGTCCTGCTCGAGCAGGGGGTTTGACAAGTTGATGGTCCCTTCCACCATCAACCAGCCAACGATTCTGTGATGAAGGGCCATAAATACACGCAATTGAATTACAGTGCACGGCATAAGTCAATAATAGTGAGTATAGAAAATCTTCCAGACATGAAGGCATTTCTTAGAACCTTCTGTTTTTCAGACATTTGCTAGAATCTTATTCCTTGATTGTAAAGAAAACATCTTTTAAAGAGATTCCTACTCACACAGACACAGTGTTATGTGATACAATGTATATGAAACGGCACGTGGCAAGGACAGCATAAAGTCAGAGTTAAACTTCTGCATATAAACTTAAGTGTTGGCATTTCCTGAATGACAGTATAACCTTTAAACAGTTCGGTGAAACAGAATGTGTCTGACATACATGCTGTAATGAGAAAGATGCCTAAAAGCACAATTAGTGTTAAAAAAAATGAAATATACCCTTCCTGAGTTTTATACATATCAAGTTGCATTGTACATCATTGCCCTTTTTATTATTTTGCATCTTATTAAGACTGAAAAAAATACCACTTGAAAAAAACTGTATTTAATTACTTATGTCATGGTATATTGCGCTCACACTTCAAAAGCTATACAGAAAAAGGAATGCATTTTTATAAACAGAAAAGAGAGCAAATGTTCCCAAACTTCCATTCATTCCAAGCTATATACACATCTACTGTATTTCCAGACAGTTGCAGACTAACAGCTATTATTCCTGGAAATTAACTGCTACTAGAAACAAAGTTTTTCTGTATGTCTTAGTGGCAAATTACTTCATCTTACAAAATATCAACCAACTGGACTTGCTGGTCTCTTAAAGACTTCAAATTGAAGTGTGAGTTAAATGAGGAGCTGCTCATTTTTTTCTCCATGTAGCCTTTTTGTCACCTAAAAGAAGCTCACCTAAGAGAAGCTATGTTCCAAATCTCTAGGTGGGACTAGAGGACGAACTTCCAAGCTAAACATCTTTAAAAGTGAGAGTCAGTTTATCATAGTTTAATATTAGAAGCTGGAAGAGGAGAGGAAGTAAACTGGTACCTTCAAACACAGCTATAGCTTTGGGTGTGAAAACTTACCAGGTGGGCTGCCCTTATTAACACGCAGACTCTGCCTACATGCTGCTGGCTAGAACTCGACGGCATCTTGCTCTCCAGTGAAAGATAGAACATTTCCGTAATATTTTCATGTGCACACTACAAACTGGAATGGTATTGAATCTCTACAGGAGGTAGTGAAAGTCGGCCTTCAAAAAGATGCCACCTAATTCTACACTACTCATTTTGAAATGGTATTTATTCCAAGGTAGGCTTTTCACCCACCACTTCACTATTAACTAGATCCACTGTGGTATGATCAGACCGATTGATACAGATCTTTTCAAACCCTGTCTGGAAGTTGTTTCTGTGTGCGCTTTCAACTGACATTTCCCAGGGGCAAAAGCAAACTGGAACCTGTTCACAATACAGAATATAACTTATATGCATAGCAGTTTTGAAGAGAAAAGGATTGCAACTAATGGAGAAACTGAGAAACAAGAATTTTCAAAATTCTAGGGGACTCTTTGGAAGGAAAGCAGATGACTGGTATGCTTGCCATTTGGGATCAGAACTTTTGGGGAAGTTTCTAAGAAGGGGGTGGATGAAAGCTGTCTGCAATTACTGGAAAGATAAGGAACGGTTCACTGTGAAAAACTGCATGGTGGGTTGTGCGTGAGGACGGAGAAGGCAAGAAGCAGATGTGGAAAGTCATATGAACATATAGTGTTAGAGAGAAGAGTGTCACTTCCCACAGAACAGTAATTAAGCTGAGATTCAACTGCTTTCTTTGTCTTTATGCATAATAAATGTTTGCTGTTGGAAAAAATGGTTAATTTATGGAACAAATTTAGTGCCTGAAATATTAACTGACTTACTTTATTGCCTAAAATATGAATTCCTAGAAACATATTTCTAAATTTCAACAGTTTCAGCAAAACTTACATTCACTATGGATTCCTTTGTCTGAGCCATATCGGAAATAACTCCGTCCGTAACAATGAGAAGAACAAAATACTGGGAGCCATCTTTTACTGAAGCAGCATATCTAAGGGAAGAAAAAACAACATTATAATAGTTAAAACCCCTTTTATAGAAAGGAACTAATATGAAAAGAAGCTGTATTTTTAAAATTTGACTACTGAGGACGAATAAAAACACAGAAACATGATGCAATGGATTTCAAAAGTAAAAGACATTCATAATTAAGATGGACATTCTACTTTAAGAATATTAGAAAAACTGAACTAATACAATATTGATCTGTGTTGAATCAGGGTAAAATGGGAACTGTATCAAGAGGAGCATGGACAGAACGTCCTTTATAGAATCATGAGTCATTAGAAAGTCTAAGTTATTTAATAGTTATTACCTCTGGGGAACACAGTTTGGTATGAAGGGCATACCTTAATATTAAATAGTTGTTTTCAGAGCACAAATAATTTTTTTTTTTTTTTGTCTTAGAAAAGCTACTTACTGTTGACAGCGCTTGCAGATTTTAGTTCACAAGTAGGTGTCCATTTGGAAAATGGCTGAACATGCACCCTGCAACCCTGGCTTAGATATTAATCTCTTTGCACTACCCATAGATGTCCTTTCAAGACTCAAGCTTCAACCTGTGCTGTACCCAAATTCAAGACAAAACGCATCCAGCGCTATTCCAGTCCCACCTCAGCCAACGACCCAAGAAGCAACTGCTCTTTGAAATGCAGCAGCTTTTGAAGATTTGGAAAGTCGTGAAAGAGAGTGAGTCCATAGCAGCCCCACTGAACTCTATGGCCTGCATACCAGAAACCAAGTCTTCATTTATCTTCATCTCCCAAGGGTCAAATTTCCTGTACAGTTAGTGAGGAACTTCTTTTCCATGGAGCAGGCTGCTCCACTTGACAGCAGCAGCCACGATAGTTCCTACTTTCACAAAGGCTCTTGGTGCTGTGAAGGAGTCTAATAGTAGAAGCCTGTAATAACGGTCTTAGCGGTCATTGAACGTGAAAGGCCTGGGTCACTGAACAGGATGTGTTCTAATGGTGCTCATCATGACTGCATTTGCTTATAAAATTCTAACTCCGATGTCACACAGTGCATTTGCATGCACGTACTGCCAATAAATAAGATGCTGTAACCACAGCGTTTGGAGGAATGTGTGTGAAATGGAATCTACAACTCACAGAAAACCATCGTATACCCCCTTCTCCCTCCCCAAGATAAAGATGGGTAGAAAAACCGCACAGGCAATGAACTTGTTGAATATCATCTATTTGCATAGTGACAGTAAGGACTGAGAGTTAAATATCTAGATTAGCAAGACCTACTGTGAAATACATTTTCATTACCATGGAGAGATTTCTTTTATCTCATTTTTTCCACAACGCTTATAATCTTTTCAATGATGCCTGCAGTGACAAGGCATGATGAGAGACTAAAATAAAAATTCATTATTCTTTCTGACCACTTAATACTGTCTACATACCTACACTCAAGAAATGGAACAGAAACTTGGTTATTTCAAGTTTTCCACTGAACAAAACATTCTGAAGTCTTTTGCAAGAAAGATCTTATATGAGGAGGGGAGATGACAGAAGACACCAGGTTGAATCTGGCGTAGTTTACTAACTCCCCAGCTGGGGGAAGGATAATAAACTCATTATCTGCTTAAATAGCTTCTGAAGAGTTCCGAGATCACAACAGGATAGTAGTATCTGACAGTCTCCAGAGATTTCATCAGAGGCATATTTTTAAATAGGAGGGATGTGGGAAAAAGAAATTTCTTTGAGATTGAAGGTAGGCTGAAAGAGTAACTGAAGACTAGATAATAACTTCTAGTACCATGTCTATAAGAGTCAATAGAACAGCCAAGAAACAGAACATTGAAGGAAAACAATGTTATGGAGAACCTGACAGGTACATGGATTGTATTAAGGATGACCATGCAATACAAATCCTCATGAAGATACTTCGCTTTTCCACTATAACGTCATGTGATTTGTTACCAGAAGCAGTTTCCAAAGTTTGCAACAACTTGATATTTATACAAAAGTTGAGTGAGAGAACTATAAATGCTGGTGACAGGCTTCTGTAATTCTGCAGAAGTTGACAAATATTCCTGAGGAACAACCAGTTTTTTTTGTATTGCCTACAAGGAAGCTGGGGGGGGGGACACTTTTTACAAGGGCCTGTGGTGACAGGACAAGGCGTAACAAGTTTAAATTGAAAGTGGGGAGGTTTAGATTAGATATCAGGAAGAAGTTCTTCCCGGAGAGGGTGGTGAGGCACTGGAACAGGTTGCCCAGAGAAGCTGTGGATGCCCCATCCCTGGAAGTGTTCAAGGCCAGGCTGGATGAGGCTTTGAGCAACCTGGTCTAGTGGAAGGTGTCCCTGCCCATGGCAGGGGGGTTGGAACTAGATGATCCTTAAGGTCCCTTCCAACCCAAACCATTCTGTGATTCCAGGATATATGGAATTCAGCTGTCATAAGTATTGGCATATTTCCTCACAGTCTGAAAACTACTATTGCAGAGACCCTGACAAAAGGTGTTTCTCCAAGGAGACAGCTAGCTGCTACAGACAAGCAATGGAATATACATGTACATAATTTGAATGGTATGATTCAAAGGTGGAACAAGTAATCCTAATGATAAGTAACTGAAATCAGCTACCAAGCCATGCTGGGGTGCACTGGAAATTCTTTGCACCACAGAATTTGTAAATTACTTTTCGTTGGGCTGTAGAACTAACAACAGCAAGAACAGATAGTAAATAAATATTTCTTGCTACAACAATTACCTATTTTGCAAGCTCATAAATAAAATATTAACAGCACAATGATTTACACATCCCTACTGCTTTATTTTATAAACATGAGTTCTCTCTCTGTATCCATAAATAAAATAAAATCTGTTCAGGTGGTTACTCAGCTAAATTATCTGAACCACATCACTTCTCCTGTACCAGCACGTGGAGGTGTACTGTAAGGCATGATCTTGTCTGCCAAAATAAGGCAACATTCTCCTTACAGAAACTCTACAAACACAAGAAGCGTTTTACTTTGAGAAGTCAGATGAGGAGCTGCCTAACACAGAACCGTGGCTTCCCAGTGGTGGCTGCTATGTTGTTGCCTTAACGGTGCCACTGCCAGCTGGGAATTGTTGCCACAGAGAGTCCTAGAAAATTTTGTTGATGTCTTCGACATTTTGATATTAGAGGAAGCACATATGCCTGAAAAAAATGCATTTTATAAATTTTTAATAGATTTAGATATTTTCTGTGAAGCAAAATTCTGTGCTCCGAAGGACAAAAAAAGGAACATGGCAAAGTGTTCTCAGAAAAATCTTCTTTGATTATGATTTCTCCTAAGATTTTAACACAGGGTGGATCAACTGGATCACTTGTATTTATTTTTAATCAGCAATAAAATTCTGCATAATGCTAGCACATGGTGTTCAAATCTACTCAAAGGTACAAGTTAATTACATTAGACTGAATAAACAAAACTACTCTAAATAACTTTTTCAGTGTTTATCATCACGTAACTGTTAGACTTTTATATGTGATAGTTGTACTGACAGTAAGAAGTTTCTGTGAAGTACCTGTTGTGATGCTTACCTGGCTACATGATTAATTACAGGGGCAAAGTTGGTTGGTCCATAAAGCTGTACAGATTTTAGACTCCTGTAATATGCTTCCATTACACCATCAATTCCGTGGCAGTATGGATTTTGAGGGTTTCCATTCTAATGAAAATAAGAGATGATTAATCACTAAAAGTAATTTTGAAGCACAAATGCTGCAGGTTAGTGAACACTGCTAGCAAGTGTACATTTTTAAATGGCAAAGACCTAAGCATTCTACATCTATTCACACACTTTACTACAAATGCCCAATGTAAGTGCCACAGCTGGTGGTGAGTGCTAACTGATTAGGCAAGGACGTTCAGGCAGCCTCATGTTATATGCAGTCTGAACACCACTGCCGCTGGTTCCTAGTGAATTACAGGGCAGATGTAAAACTGGAATCATGTTTAGGAGCACAGAACTGGCTCAAAGGTTTCTTATTTTTAAAATGCGAAAAAAAGAAACAGTAGCCAGATCCTGGTGTTCATACACTATTTGAGTATAAGGTAGACTATAAACTCTTCATTCTTTTGGTATGTTTCTGCACTGGAAAACTGATTTTTGATCTGGTATAAACAGATGAAGAAAGGAACTTACTCTTTGGCAACCCACTGAAATGGGTGGGACTGTAAATTCTTTGGGTATGCATTTCAACACAGATATCCATAATGACTCTATAATAAAGATACCTATTTACAGATGACAATACAAACATAAGCTATATCCCAGATTAATGACACATGTCAGGCCAGAGAAATGATTAATATAAGGCCTCAAAACCTTCCAAATCACATTACTCTCCTTCATGTGTCATTGGCATAATGTGCCAGTATCTCATTCTGATGTGGAGTATACCTTCCTGAGAATCTAGAAAAGAAAAGGAGATTTTTCATGATGTAGAATACCAAAAGAGAGTGCTGAAAGCACTGTGTAGCATTACATGGGAGTCACCTAAATAGGTTTACATACAGAGGAAGGAAAAAAGACTGTTCATCCCTCTGTAAAAGCACCGTATTACCTCATGGATTAATGGAATTCCTTTTAGAAACAACATTTAAAACTGAAAGTAGCCAGGAATAACCCTGCTGTTTTATTAGCCTTAAGATTGTATGTGTTAAATATATTTGAACTTGCTACACGGAAGCCCAAAGAAAGTCTGAGAGTCAAATGAATATCTGCAACTGCACTTGTTTTTAATTACTATCCATGTGAAAAAACTTTCCTTGAGATAAGACATGTGGCATTGCTTTCTAGCACAGGCTGAGAGAGAAATACACATCTACAATCACCAGTTTTCTTCCATGTCTTTGCTGCTATCTAATTAAAACTCAGATGATATACCTACACTTGCTGTAATTCTGACAAATTTATCCTTCTCAGAGAAGAACAAAAGCCTCAGAATAAGAAAATAGATACAACATCTACACTAATCACAAGCATCAGTTATAACACATCAACCTTTCTGTCAAATCCGGTTAGATTTTAGGTTTGTAATTTAACTGGCACATGGACCAGTCTCAGGTTTGTTCTTGTCAGCTCATCTTATGGTCCACTTAGTTATCTCTATGACTCTAAACTAGCAGCCTGTAGAAGACAGAGGTCCCAGAAAATGAGAGAGAACAACAATGATAATGAAAGATTATCTCAGATCATGATTCACTTGCTTCTTAAAATAGATTAGTTTCAATCTGAAGTCTTTCAAGCATCTGCTTCTCATGCTGCTACAGCTGAGGTTAAAGATGATTACTTTTCTTTATTACTGTTTTTGGCCTAAGGGACTTCTTCACTCTGGATTTCTGTCAGTAACTTCACTATGATGAAAAACTTTGAAAGTCTTTTAGACAGAAGAATTAGCACATTTGCTGTTCTTTCCTTGCCCAGTAACTGCTTGAGACTGCAACAAAAATTTTACTGAAGAAATTCAAACAATATATAAATAATTATTTACTTACCAGTGCAAATTCATGTGATACTCTTCCATCTGGAGGCAGTCTAGCTCCAAAACCTAGAGCTGGGAACATTTTATCACTGTCATAGTCCTGAATAATTTCACCTACTGCTTTCAGTGCCATGCCATAAGCATTCAGCTGATAGGGATTCATGTAGTGCAGTGATGTAGGCTGTGAAGGGTTACCTGTTGAAGCGAGGATCAGATTTACTTTAAAACTGAATCACCTCAAAATTTTCTCTTAAAAATGATAGAAATCTATGAAAACAGAAATTGAAAAGAAAAGATCATGAAAAGAAAATGAACTTCTTTTCTATATACATAACTATGGTTATATCGGGTAAAAATGCTCTGAAGACATTTTAGTAGGTTAACAGTAGTTGCAAAACTTCAGAATTGAATGGGCAGCAAGAAACTATAATTAGACTTGTAAATTTGTGTCATTTTATAATATGATATACACTTTTAAGAGGAAATTTACAAAAGTATTATGACATTCTGAAAGCAGCTTTGGAGGAGGATCAAAACTCATCACTGCTTCACCCCACTTCAGGCTTTCTCCACCTGTAATTCCTTTCTTTTGCCTCTCTCAATGCAGTCTTCTAAGTTAGAGAGTTTTCTCCCAGCAATAAAAAAAAACCCCAAACAAATTAGAAGGTACATAAATGTCTGCAAACTGCTCCTACTCATTCAATTTTACATGTAGCTTTTTCAATTCTTATCTGTTCTGTTTGCTGTGCTTTTGTGGCCAGGAATTGGCCTCTAGTCTGTTGCTCAGCAAAATGGAATCCTGATTCCAGGTGTTGCCAGGCATACAGATCATCAGTAAAACAATGAAGTTAAACAGAATACTGATACAGATACACACACACACACACTTAAAACTGAACACAGCACATACATAGACAAGAAGGTTATTTTTACTCTCACCATTTGAGGCTGTGAAATCAATAGCTACTGTGAAATTGATTTGGGTTCTGTAGAAAAAGCAAATACAAATCTTATTAATAGTTTTACTGTTGTGTGGAAAAATAAAGAAGAGATGATAACGTTGTTTGTGGACAAACTCTAGGACCATAACTTTCTAATACAAAATAAACACTGAAAATACTCTTTTATAAGGTTCCAGCCAAGAGCTACAGAACACTATTTTATTAACACAATGAAAACAGTTACTCTACTCCATCCTACCTTTTCTCATTGCTTATGAAAAATCTGGATTGTTAATAAGGTTATGAAAATCTACAAACATTATTAATTTCCACAAGTAATATTGAGTTTTCCTTGGAGATATTTTAGCTTTCATGGAGGACCTTGACAAGAGAAGCACGGTTTTACTAATTTGCTCCTTTTCTTAATACTGACACTGGGTCTTCATTCAGAACACATGTGAAATCAGACTATGCAATCTTTGCACAGGACAGCATAGTTTTTGGCAGTGGATTTCATTCATGTGATCATAATCAATACTTTCAGGGAGCATATCAAGGTAATTCTTGGAAGACAAAAGTAAAACCTGGAAGCAGGGAATATAAAGATCTGTATTTGGAGCAGTAGCTAAATAAAGCCATTATTGTGCATGGTTCAATTGTTAGCAGAGAGCCATTGTCAGAAAAATTAATCATTAATTTTACAGAGTGACAATCTAATTAAACGCGGTTCTGTTCCACAACTTCCTTCAGGACAAAATACTGTTGTACTGGAGATATCATCTTAGCTAGGAAGCCTCTATCAGGAAAATGAGCTTGATTGAGTTTGAAAATTGACTTTTTACTCAGATTAAGCCTTTTATATCTTTCTTCAAATTTCTGACTCTTAGTATGTACAACTATGAATTTAATGACCAAATGAGCAAAGATTTAAGTTCTTTGAAAATTAGTGAACAGATTTAACTCATGCACAAGAATTTGACACCTGGCCTTGCAGTACTGGTTTTACTGCTCAAATAACGTGACGTGACCAAAGAAAATACTATTTATTTCATAAAAAGCCTGGTATGACCAAAAAAAAAAAAAATCACATGAACTTATTTTATCATACTGATCAAGGCTAACACAAACTAAGCTGGGTTATGGATGGACTCTGTATCCAAAAAGTTATAAAAGCCTACCCAAGTCCACAGTATCAAAAAGAGTCATGCAGTTGGTCAGCCTGGAATATGTCTACAACCACTGGGCTGCTATATGGACTTGAACAAAAAACACCAGTGAAAGCTGCTGCAATCTCTGAAATGTTCAGGGACCTAAGCTTTATAAGGACTGTTTTCTGCCATAACATTTCTCAAAGTCCACTGTCCTGTTTTTATTTCTACTACATGTTTTATTTCTTTTTAGACACCAATTCTTTGGCTGTATCAAGTACCTGTTATTAGGTTACTTTTATTATTAGCATATTAACCCTCATCAACCATAACTGCTTTTTTGTAAAAAAATAAGATAATTGATATCATATTTTGTGTAAGGGACATCAGCTGAGAAATCATTAATTCAGTATAAGGAATCTCAAAATTTAAAAAGCAGTCTTTGTGAGAAATTTAGGTGCCTGATTAAATGATGCAAGTTTTAAAACACATCAAGACAACAAAAAATATTGTTTCTGATAAGAAAATTCTTTGGCTAAGGCTGCATCCCTGCTTTTCCTGCTCCAAGGAGCTACATTAAAAGCTCATGACACCTGCTACATCAGTGACGTTGAAGAGGTCATGAGGCTTTGCACAAAGGCTCCTAAAACATTGACACCTGGCTAGTCAGGATGACCTGCTGAATGTCCTGTTCCAAGGGAGAACTCAGGTAGAATATCCAAGCACAGCAATGTGCCTTATGGATTCAGAGCTGGATAGACCAGTACTACTCTGCCAGAATTTAGTTGGTGTAGAAAGATATGATCTATTTGACACCTAGACAGGTGATTTTACCCTACACTACCATTAGAAATGAAGAAAGTATCTTAAAAGGAACGTAATCTTCACCTTACAAGCACAGAGCAACCTTTTGGTTTGATTCTTTGGGAGAGCATGGTGAAACCTATTCTCTTTTAATAAGAGCTCTAATAGCACCGATATACATCAGGGAACAAACTAAGCCTCATGTTGCTTTTGACTAGGCTTGAGAGCATTTGTAATGATGAGGGTTTTTTTGAAGAGTACATTGGAAGGGAACATGAATTTCCTCCTGTGGCTTCAGAGTGACAACCAGCTGGTCTGTTAGCAGGGGGGGAGCTGCTGAAGGTTTGGGGACCACTTACTGAGCAGAGCTAATGGAGTAACTAACACTACCAAGAAGCTGTATCCCCTCTGTGGCATTTAAGTCCCCAGTGACAGTTATTTTATACTTTCCCCTTTGCAGATGCTTGTTTGGCCAAATGCAGTGTAAACAAAGATATTTTTCTGATAAAAGCTATACAAGATCTTCCTCTTTTATAGTCTTATTCTATTATTCTTCAAGTATACAAAAAATATATGGTAAAGGCTCCAAAGATGTAACTGTGGCAGCCCTTCAGAACTGTACTTCACACCAGGTCTTCTCTGAACATCAAGTATGCATACCATTACGTTATACACTGTACTGGTTGGATGAAAATAGGAGTCAGGAAAGGAGCTCTACATTTCCATGTTGACCATCAATGATTCAATACAGTTCAGTTAAAAATGTATGCTCAAAGCCCTTAGAATCCAAACTATACGTGGGTGCTCATTTCCAAAAACCTGGATGAAGGTAAGGCTTTGAACATTATGGGAGGAAAACATTTCCTCTTATATTCCACTAATCTGGGAGAGAAGAGATGATTTAGTATTTTTGAGTTGCAAAAGGATTCAGGTCCTGAATTTTATTGATGTACAAATCTCAGAGTAGCTTGTTAGCTGACTCCCTAGTTTAATGAGGCTAGAAACTTCTGCACAGAAATATCCTCACTGTGCACTAAGTCTTGAAGGTTTTTGCTCCTGGCCTTTCTTCTACACAAAAGCAGAGACAGACTATAATCGAACTGTTTGACAGTCATTCCTGTAAACCAGGATAATTTCAATTGCATTCCTCTTCAAGGCTGTATCCCTTATACTCGTGAGCTTATTCATATATCTGGAGGTGTTTTGACAGGAATATGTAACTAATTGGTAAGTGGCAGGAGAAATCAGAGTATGAAATATATATTATTTTTTAGCACAATGTACTTACTTTAAACATGGGAAGGTCAGTGTGGCAAAATATGGGCTTAAGTATCCAGATGTAAGGAAAAGCCAGCTACTGAAATGGCACCTCTTGATGTAATATTCAGATACAAAAGAGACATCCATCTCTTTCCTGCCATACTGCTACAAAATCCAGTGTGATGTAGTAAAACAAAATTAAAATTTACGGGCAAACTTCTCTTTCATTCTTCAAAGCTCTTTAACAAAACAACAGTCATATTGATGACACTTAGAATGGAATATCCCAATTAAACAGATGCAGACTCAAAACATCAATGAAATCAATACTGTAATTCCAATTTGTCACAGTTAAAGCTGTCAAGATTTCCATTAAATCAGTATTAGTTCTAGACACTTCAAATCAATTACAATGAAAGTTTTGAACATGAAATATTTCATAAGCATCCATTTATGGAAGAGACAGTGTTCTGCCTATTGCAGAACCAGTGTTTTCTTCCCTAACTAAACAGAAGGAAAAAAGGGAACCAAAAAAAAAATATTTAGAGGATATTCTTGATGGGAAAACAGACTGATCAATGATGAAATCTTCTCCCTGCCCTCCTTTCAAAATCTGTCAACTGGACTGCAACTGATATGTAGTAATATTAAATGAGATGAACGAAGGAAGAGAGAAGCCAAGAAAATGACTCTGAGTCTCAACCTCCTGGTCATGTATCCAAATAACAAAACTGTGTAAGTAGCAGAAGGAAAGGTTACATTTTATACAAGCACTTCTGAAGTTTTCACAGGCATGTACTTAAAAATAACTGTATGAATCACTAAAAGAGATGCTGTATAAAATAATTCAATGATAAGTATTACTGCTCATACTTTTAAGCACAGATACTTCTACCAAATTATAGTCTTTTTATATAAAAGAGAGGAAAAAAAACTTAAGCAGTTTTAAGCATTAATATCACAAGAAATCTTTGGTTTGCAGTAATAGAGATATAAACAAAATATCAATAAAAATAACAAAGTATTGTTTGTATTCAAAATTTCTATTATTTGCCTGCAGAATGTAGATAATTACGTTTATTAACTTGTATTGCAACATCTCAGTCAGAAATGTGATAAACCATCCCAAAAAGATTACATATGCACCAACTATATTAATTCCAAATTTAGATATAAAACTTAATTCCCCATATACTTATACACACTATTCTTGTCGTGATTAATTTTGAATGGATGGGGAATATAATGGGTTGTGGCATGTATGTACAAATCACTCCAGCTACACTAGAAGTAAAACTGTTTCTTCAAGCATCTGTGTATACATATGCTTCACTCAATGCAAACTTTTGGTAAACATGAATGGTTGGCCATTTTCTGTTTCTACAGAAGTCCGTAACAGGAATGTTCCTGAGAAAGGTAACAGCAGTCCTAATAAAAGTAACCTGCTTTTCTCCAATTCTAGGATTCTCTATTAAAAACAGAACACGTGCCCAAATCAGAAGGGCTCCATAACAGATTGACCATAAGTGTTCATACAGAAATCACATCCAGAACCCTGATGCTCTAAGTAATCTGAAACAGATGTCTGCCTGTTACTCACAGTGATTCAAAGCAGGCACAAGACACACCGATCATTGGAGATGGACTCAGAAACATAGAAATAATGGGTTTCCTAATCATGGCAACCTAGATGCCTCTTGAACAGCTTGTCAAGCAAATGTGCTGATACAGTTCTTTACAGCATGTAGAGTTAAAATATTCTTCAGATGTTAAAGATGTTAAACTCTGACAGCATGCCTGACCTACATTAGGAAGTTTTAACTGCTATAACAGACTCTAATGCACTCAACAACTGTATTAAATCCTCTCTGAGGAGAAACTGTAGGATCCAAAGAGTGGAAACACAGACAAGATGTATTCCAGCAGCAGTGCTTTCAGTAAACTGAACTGGAGATCAGGATAGCAATTCTAGAAGAGTTTGGTAGTTTGCAATCCAGAAGCAGCCTGGAACAAAGTATAGGGGTCTGAGTGTTCTAAAAAGCCTTTCAGTGGCCCTAAACAGACTCACCTCGTCTACCCAGCTATGCTCCCAGCTCTCCAGCCGCTATGAGGAGGGATGGCTGCTCCCTGACATAGCCCCTTCCCTTCACTGATGTGTCCCATTACTCACACACCTCAGTGATGGGCCTATACAACTCCCTCTGAAGGTCATCCATAACAAGTCGTGTATACCATACAGCACTGCAATATCAAAGAATCAAATAAAACGTTGCAGAGGCTCTGCATCCTATCCAAATGAGAAAACCTGTCCAGCCACCGAAGAGTGAGCGAATGAGCAATTCAAATATTTTGCCAAAGATATTAAAAGAGAATTTTGAAAACAATACATCTACACCCATGTTAAAAACCCTAATTAAGTATTCCCATTTTTAAGTACTATGCAAAAAATATTTTTGTCAGTTTTAATCTTAAGGAGTCAAAAGGCACAGTGTTTTGGATTTTCTAACTTTAAAATATAACTGTTTGGGAAGACTTAAACTTTAAAGAGGCTGTTAGCCCTTAGGAGAGAAAAAAAAATACACTCTGCAGCAGTTCATGGGTTAGGGTCAACAGTTTGGAGCACATATTAACAATAGTTCACCCCCTGTACAGGTTATCAGTTCAATATGGAATACAACCTCAGGTTGCAGTTTTTCAAAACCTTGAATGCAATGGCAGTAGAGATAGCTTACTGACAGTTTCTCTGTAGCTACCAATCATGACTGGGGTTGTCACCTTAACTTAACGAACGTTTTAGGAATACACCTTAAACACATTCTCATCTGTAGTATTACCACTGTTGGGAACAAAGGCAGAGCCTGCAGTAGCCCCCAGTATTGCTACTGTCAAAACACAACACAGACTTCTTTTTGTTTCAGCTGAAGCCTGGCACAAAAAAGTAACTTGTTTCTTCTCAGGTAATCAATGCTCTAAAATTGATGTGGAATGTATATTGAGACTGTATGGCTCAAAAATCTGTATTAAGTACCTAGGAATGTATAACAAATTATTTCAATTCATCTTAGAGAAGATTTGTGTTCTGATAGGGAAGTTAAGAGCAATGTATTTCAGAGATTGGATCCCATTTCCAGGCATATTTCATGTGGTGCTTCTGTCTCTACTTCCCTTTTGGGACAATGACGATACATGAGAAATTGAACATGTTATAAATTTTACATAATTAATATTGTAAAATGCTTTTGAAGATGAAAGGTTGTAAATAAATGCCAATATTAAATACACCAAAGGTCGGTGTAATCAGAATAAATAAACCAGCATTTTACTAATTTAAAAGTATATAGATAATTCCCTTTCAGTTAAGCCAGTTTTCACCGGCTGATCAGAGGTCATGACTCAATCTCAGTGTTTTAGTACCAACACCGATTCCAACACTGTAAGTGAAGTTCCATAGTTTAACTTACATCAATAACTATCTGCAGGTTTTATATAGAGAAGTACAGCCTCTAAAAATGAGGAAACAATACAGCTCTTCACAGATACTACTTGGAGTCATCATATCCAAAGTACATATACAAATTACTAGTGAATTACAATGAGACTGTGAAAACAAGAAAGATTTGTTGCCAATCACATACCCGCCTTTAATATAGTCAAGGAATGAAACTTCTGTTTCAATTAGGAAGGAAAGCAATGTTACCTGAAAGCAAATAAAAGAGAGTCAGACATGAATTGTCATTTCCCAGTTGAACAAGTAGAGACATAAGCACAATGTTTTTGGAGCTCTATCCTGAAGACATAGCTCTCTGCAGTATTAGGGAAAAAAGAAAATTAAAAAAAAGAAAAAAGAAAAAAAAAAGAAACTATTTCAATAGGCACTTCTTGAAAAGGAAGAAACAAATTTGGAAGTCTACTACAGCTGCTTTTTTTTTTTTATTTTAAGAAAGAGGTGAGGGATGGAAGATTGTATTCCGGGGCAGGTGATCACTGTGCACTGCATTTACAACAAACATTAGAGGCATGATAATGAATCTCTTCTATTAGTTATTTCTCATCTCACATTAAAAGTAGTATTGAGTACTCATGCAAGCCAAGAATGAAAAAAAGAGAGTAAATTATACATATATATGAAATATATTAAAAAAATTAAGTGTAATGTATAAAAAATGTAAATATATGAAATTTCTTCAGTCACAGCTTATTCAGAAATGGTATAGGCCCAAAACACAGACCGTGGTCTAAAGGTGTTACTGGCATTACCAGCACCTGAGTCACAGAAGTATAAACTCCAGTGGAAAAGATCCAGCATCATATACTGCACAACGTTTATGAAGCAAAGAATTCAATCAAAATTACTTTCTTTTCATTTACAAAGTGACACAGAACTCACACGAGTGCATAAGGCACTCAGTGAAAACTGCTTAAGTAACTACTCAAGGAAAATTTACTGATGGCTATAAAAAGAAAAAGAAGGGAATGGAAGTTTGTGACAAAATCTGATTTCCCTCCAACTGCAGCAAAATACAAAAATTGAAAATATTACTATTGGACTCAGAATGAGGTTACAGATAGTAACTGTCTTCTATCCTACTTCTGTTGTCACAGGTTCTCTGTGATTCTAAGTGACTTGCAAAGTTTAAAATCATCAAATTGTCTTCTAGTTGACAACAGATCGTAACAAAGTTCTACCAGGCTATCAGTAGCATAGAAAGCTGAAATTTCTATGCATTTTGCCACTGGACACAGTAATTCTAAGGGTTTATTTGTTATTACAGCTAGTCAGCTTGTTTCTAATTAGTTTAAGCAAATGTTTTCAGTGAATCTAATTTAAAAAGATAAAAAATGGAAACAGACAACACCCCTCCAAAGTGGTCACAGTTTATACTTAAATACAGACGATGACGACCAATGTCCCAAGTTTTATACAATGAAATTTGAATTTCACTACTTTGCTTTGTTAGAAACTACTAATGTATTCAGAAATATTTCTGTTTAGTACATAGTTTGTCTGTCTGAATTTAAGATGACCCCTTACGTAAAAATGAATTGAGATGGCTACTGTATGTACATAGCACTTAAAAGCAGTCAGCGATCTATATCCACTTTACTTATGAAGTTCTACAGAAGCCAACTTCCTATTAGTGAGGATAATAGTCTTGGTGCCTCGTTTGGAAATTTAGAAATCTGGGGGAAAAAGAGTATCTTGGGTGAATGATAGGGAGAAGAAAAACAGAACTGCAGGCAAGTGCATAGGAAAGTGATAATTTGGAGAAGCATAAGGGAAGCCTGAAGGACTAATAGAAATAAGGGCAAATGAGGGCAAAGAGGACTTCATGAAGAAAAGAAATTACAAAAACAAAAGCAGAGAACACTTGTAGAGAAGGAAAGATGAAATAAAATTGCTAATGTCCATTTATTGGAAATTTCCATATAATTTGAGACAAATAATAACAAGACATTGTTGATTTTGTTTCTCCAAACATGAATAAAATATATTAGAGACACATGTGAAGGTGTTAAAATATTTACAACAGAAATCAACAGGAATATGTGACATGTAAATGCATTTTTTGCTCTTCAGTACCCCAGGTCAGACTGCATGAGTGTTTGCATGCAATTTTGAGTCCACTTACTTTTAGTATGGATTTAAAATAACCACTTTTCCTAAGTTTCTGACTCACTGACTAATAGAACTTAATTTTAACACATAAATTCTAGTAAAAGGAACATGTCAGCAAAAAATAAATTATCTAATGAATCAGTTATTGTATGGTAAATTTTCATGGACAGGCTGCTTCTGTCTCTTTATACAATTTAAAACAGAGGTACAAAATAAGGGTTAATTTCCCTACTGATGAACAGACTTATATGAGAATGTGAGAATGACAAATAATTCCTTCAAGGCTACAGTTCAGAGTTAAAGTAGTTCTGCTGACTTCAGTGGAACTGTTCATGTGCAAAAAAAAAGAAAAAAACCACATGCTGGAAGAGTTTTGAAAAAAACGTATCTTACATCTGATTAGGATTTCCAATATATCTGAAGATAAATGCTGTATAACAATAAATAGTTTATTGTTGTGGCTTTCAGATAAGTTTCTATTCTAATGCTGTTAAATTACAAGTCAACTGCACTGTGTTTCAAGAATAAAGCATCCAATAACATAAAATATATTTACTTACTGTTCCAGAATTAACATACTTTTTCTTTTTTCCTTTTTTCTTTGGATTTATTACCTAGAAACAGAGATACAAATATTAAAGCAGTATGATTTACGATTTAGCGTAAAGATAAGTGTTAAGATACTTTCAATGCAGAAAGTAGTCTGTTTTCAATGGATTTTAAATTTATTCAGCATACTGTTTATTTATGCATCTCAGTGCTGGAATACATGCATATTTCAAAACTGGTGAATTTATCTTCATGGTACCTGCTTGGTAAGCCAGTGCTGTTATTCACATTTGAAAAACAGGGGACTGGAGCAACAGAGGTGAGTGTTCACTAAACCTGAGTGCTCACTGAAACACTGAATTTTCACAAGATTCTGCATTTTTCTGCATTCCTGATTCCAGTGTTTCAGTGTATTGTGTCACCACTTCTTCACCTCACAATGCACCTCTTCACATTCTAGTTAAACTGTTTCCATCTTCTCCTCAGTACTATCCAAGAAACATCAAAGCTGTTCTAGTCCTGGTTTCTGTATTTGGTGCAATGACAGGAGCTGGCTGACAGTAAGAACAACTGGGGGACACATCATACTGTCCCAGATTAGAAACTAGTCAGTAATTTCACAAAAACAGCACAGACTGGCATTCAGCAGTTATGGGGGCTCAGCGTACTCCCCAAATACAAGAATGTTCATAGAACTGCACTACAAAGCATTAAACAGTTTTCTGGAATGTCTTGAACCCACATCTATAAAATTTCTCACTGTTGCCACCAAAAAAATTTTTTCCCCATCTGAACACCTACCCACTCAAAGGCCAGTCTCGGTCAATTTCGTTACATACACATTAAAATGTACTCTTGCTTTTTTTCAAAATTGCACATGGAATAGGAAGCAAAACATTATTTTGTTAATTAGGTGGATCAACTATCTCCTGTATAACTAGGAATCACAAATCCTTGTGACTTACTGCCAATTTTTACAGTAAACTACTCACAGATGTTCTGTGAATGACAAGGAATGAAAACATTCCCAATTGAAATCTTAGTCACTTAACCACTATAAAATATTTAACAGTTTCGCCTGAAAATGGGAAAAATAGTAATACATGTCTTCCAAAAATTCTCTCTCCCCAGTCAAAATTAAATTACATTTAAAGATCATATTCCTTCTACAACACAGAACAGCTGTGAAATGTAAAGCAGAAAGAGATAATTATCATTTGAAGTCTCCCCAAATGGGCAAAACCAGTCACCATATCTTTCCCTCCAGTATGCCACACAGATATCCAGAAAGTTTTTTTCAAAGCTTTTACTGCCTTACACATACATAAGCCCTTTAACACTCAAAAAAATCCAAACAACCCCTTGTCCCTCCTATTAACAGTGTCTTGGCTGGTGAGGAACAGATTAAATCTGTGTAACGGTGGTTTATACATGATGCAGCAATTCTTGCTGAACCAGAATCTTAGCCAGGAAGTGTCTCCTGCTGGCTGACAACAGCCCAGAAGAGGAAGATGAAGGTAACAGACTGCCTTGCCTGCCCTGTGGCCCTTCATTCACAAGTCTCCAGAATCCAGCAGTCAGTCCTGAGTTAGCAGTCATTAAATGCCAAAAAAAGAGAGATTAATCTGAATTTTCTGCTTCAGGTAACCTGGCAATTGGCTTCTTAGGAATTACTAGGAAATGCACTAGAGGTTGGAGTGGAATATCATGGGAAACAAGCCATCTACTTGTTATCTAAGACAAATTAAATCACAGCTTGTCTCTCTCCTATAATTCCAGGTAATATAGTTATTATAATATTTATGGGCTTTTTCCCCTCAAATTTCAGATAAATTTAAAATCAAAAGAAGACTTCTTATCCTTTGAAAACTTTACACCTCTGCAGTAACCTAAAAAGCTACATGAACACTTACTCATTAAAGAAAAGGTCAATTGAAAAGAGCTTGTTATAGCAATGTTTCTAATCTGCCTATATGGGACAGCCACTCAAACACACATCTCTCTACCTGCCTTGGGTCAGTTTGTAAATGCAAAACAATTAAAAAACAATTTGTCCAGTCTCATTTGTTCTGATATTGTGCAGACTGATCAAGTAGAAGCTGTACCAAAGTATAGATGATTGCAGTGTGGGAAGGCAAACATGGGATGCTTAGGAAATGTATGCTATTGCTAGGAGTAAGATATTGATACTATATTTATGAAACTGCAAAATTACTCAAGATGTTATGACAGAACATTCCTGGTAGGGTAGCAGTCATGTCAGTGATTCAACAGGAGAGGACATTTTCACTGCACACAGTAATCTGTGCTTTGACACTATCCATAGGAAACTGCTGTAAATTGCAGTAACCCTAGGGTTGATCTTGGTTCTAAAAAAGAAAAAAAAAAAAAACAAAACAAAACCCATGGCTTTCAGTTATCTTTGTCCTGCTTTGTACAGCAGCACCTTTGCTCATCTTCAAAATAAAAGTGCAGCACATAATTGGAGCATCCTCCTTTCCTACCCTGCATTAGTGCTTGCTTAAACCATATTTCTGATCACCTGCATTAAGAATATGAAATTTTACAAAATATGGAAGTTTAATGGCAGTAGTCTGCGACCAATTAAAGGATAAGTAAAGGAATAACAACTGTCTGCATACCATACAGAAAAAACAGGCTATAGCCACACAGGCGTGTCTTCTCATTATTACCATGAGGAAAAAAACACACATTCAGGTTCTGAGAGACACCATGCATGCTAACTGCATTATGCTGGAACTCATGGTGAAAACACAGAAGCTGGCCTAAATCCTTCAAAAAGCATATCTAAAACTTGGAAGAAGGTCTTAAGTATTTATTCTGAAGGACAGGAGAGGTCTTAAAATTAAACCGTATACCAAGATAAACTCAACTAATTAGCTTGATTTGTCTTACATCTGAATCACCCTTGGGAGAAGCAGAACTGAAAGAACTTCCAGTCATGGGATTAAGATTGCATCAGTGAAGATCTTGCAGACAGGCTGGTCAGGAGTTTCTGGACACATACGCTAGTCTAAATTTAGGAATAGGCTCTCCTACCAGAATTACCTGAAGTATAATTTGAAGGGAAATTTACTGCTAATTTGAAAGAGGAGATGCTCATACTAACAAGACTATGTTAAAAGAAGATTTGGTGTCAAAAGCTATTCCTGTGTTTTTGGATAGCTCATGACTGTTGTTGATGCTGGGAAGCCCTAGATATTGCTTTCCCCTGGGGAAGGGTGGGGAGGGAGGGATAAGATCAAACTTGTGGCTTCTGGTAACACTGGAGATCAAGGATAGAGTCACTAGAGAAATACCAAGAAAAATAATGCACAAAATGTCCCAGGTAGAAGCTGAGAAGGAGCTCCAGAATACAAGAAAGATGAAATACTTTAGGGATTTCCAAAGCACCAGGGAAGAAAAAAATATGGTAGGTACTTTATTTTTTTCTTCAGTTCCTATACTTGGCCTGCATTATAGAAGACAAGGGTTGAAACTGCTGATGCAGTAAGATGAGCCACTTCATGCTACCAGAACTTCGAGAGAGCGTGAGGACTTCAGTGAATGATGACATTTTCCAAGACAGGGTTGCTTTTAACTAGAATAATCCCACTGGGAATTAGACTTAGGAATGGGCATTTGTACTGTGTTGTGGTGACAGCCATCTCTTGTATGAGGGTCAAGGGTTAACCCAAAAGAGCAAGGCTCCAAGAAACAAGGAAAAATGAAGGCAATGGAGGTTTAAATGCAGGAGTCATAGAATCATACAGTGGTTCATGCTTGGACCTTTTTTTTCCCCCCAGTCAATTTTTTCTGTCCCAAGTGGGATGTTTTTTAAAGGGACCTTTCCTAAAAAGAAAAAAAGTGCCAAAAATTAGTCCCTTTATCACACTTCAAGTTTGTGCATCTCAATTTTTGTTTGCACAAACTCATTGATCTCTTCTGAGAACAAATTATAGCTTATTTTAAAGATTCAGTGAAGTTTGATCTTGGAACTAAAGTTTACTTTTTTGCAAATCCTAATAATCTTAGACTAAATTAAGAAAGAAAGCTTAAACTAGGGACTTATTAGATCTGAAACACATAAGCCTGCATAATTATGGCCACAGGGCCCTGAGGAGAAAAGGGAAGAGAAAGAAGTCTAAGAGGGAATGTGGATGTAGTCTACATTCACCTACAGTACACAATAAGGTCTTACCACACATAGAAGTCATCTAACAATATAAAACTATAACTGAATTGACAACTGCCTGTCAATCCCAGTAGCTGGCAGATGTATGAATCCTAAACTGGAAATGAGATGCAAATTTCTAAGCAAAGATGGTAACTGATCACATGAAAAACCCTACCAATAAGTAAGCTAAAGTCTCTGTCACTTTTAAGCCCTGCATCAAAACTCTAAAGATTCTGAAGCCTGCACTTAAGATCAGACATGTGACTCTGCAATGTAGGAAACGCCAGATAGTCTTTGGACAGGAGAAAATAACATGCAACAGATGTAACAGTTGTCAAAAGGAGAAACAAATGACAAATCGTTTATACACAAATGGGGGTAATCCAGTATTTGCTCCAAGTCATGCCATACCAACCCAGCTGCTTGAAGGGCTGGCTCTTCTTGCCCTATCGTGACCCAGCGTGCATATACATGCATGCATACCTACATGTCTTTAAACCTTTTTATGAAGCAACACTTTCAGATTCTCTGTTCATCTTTATAAAAGGCGAAATGTGAAATAATTCCAAAGTTTGATTTTGACAAACACTGTGAAGATTTGACAAGTTTGCCATGAAAACATTGGAAGTGTTCTCATTAAATTTCCTGGAAGTGAGTAAACATAATACTTACCTCATACACGTTGAACTGAGATTGCCCTCTCGACAACTCTCTGTAACTTGTTGTGAATTCTCCGATGAAATCATGGCTGTATAAAGAAAAAGTTTTCAAATCAAATGCACAGGATTGAGTAATTTAAACATGTGTTACATCCATTTATAAAAAAAGAGAAGCACAGACAATATGAACTGACACCCAAGAAAGAAGCAATGGCAAAACATAATTTGCTTGTATTTGCTTTTTTCTGTTGTGTTATTACTAATTGCGACTCAATTAGTAATAAAGATTTAGACATGAAAAGTGTTATCTTAAATATCTCTGATAGCTTATGCTTAACTTAGCTGCATAATGAGGACTTGGTTATAAATTGGTGATCTGACCCCAGTGTAAGCTTACAGATTCTGAAAAACCAGAGTGAGCTATCAAAGACTATTACCATTTTCCCACTGGGTGACCCCTGGAATCAGAGACTCTCAAATATGTACAAGACTATGTATTAGGGAGGTATTAAGAGTGTGAAAGGAGTAACGTAAACCAGAAAAGACCAGCCCTACTGATTTGTGTAACGTGACACTGAATGCTATTTTTATGGGGAAGACCCAAAGCTTATTTCAGCTTCTATGTCTTCCCATCTGGGAGGAGAAAAGCAATCCACTGAGGCTACTCAGCTGACGGTATCAGATACCACTGGAAAGCAGATCTTGACCTAACATTAAAGCAGGGGTTATCAAGAGTCTTCTTTCTACTCCTGCTCCAAGAATACATTCAATGCTCCTGTGCTGTCACCCAGGTTTTGAAAAATGCTTTGTCAACTCTTAATCAGGCACGCTGCCACTGAGCCACTGTGAGCAGGGTGGGCAGAGGGAACATAGTGGATGAGGCATCGCTGAGAAAGGCAGTTGGGGTCAGGGAGTTGAAACACAGAAACCACAGAGCTGCCAGAAGTCACTGAACTGCAGGTTCGTATCTCAGACAGGTACCTGGACTGGAAGTGACTGCAGGGATGAGTACCTAACAGCTAACTACGCAACTCCCAGCAGTCACAAGACCAGTTCCCATTCTCCACTCTTCCCAGCTGAGCCTTCCCCACTGCTGCTCCAACTCTCATTCCTCCCTGTCCTGTCTCCCTGTTTTCACAGTTGTGCCTGAACAAGGCGTTGTACCTCCTCTACATGCTGCCTCCACATCTGTTGAGCAGCGAAACTAACTTTTTTGCCTTCCCTCCAATGGTAAACTAGAACAGAAAGTCAAACTTTTATGACTCTATTACTGGTGAAATTTGTTTAAGAAATACAGCACGCTTCTAATTAAGCTACAAATATTAAAGGGAAATTTAAATAAAACTGAATGTTGCAAGAAGAGAAAAAATTTAAACAATCCATAGCGACATGAAATGTCTGCCCTGATTTATTCACAATAAAATAAAAAAAACCAAACCCCAAATATAAATCAGCATGAATTCACAACATATATAAAACAACCAATCAAAAGGTCCAATCATCATGATAATGCACATGAAATAACCAAAGAATCCTGTAAGAAAGCTTGAGAAATACTGTGTGGTGAAGATATTCCTGATTACTCAGATTCAGAAGGGACCACCTCTCATAAAATACTCCCAGTTTGGAGATCAGCAAATTTCTTCTGAGACAAAGACTTTTCTTAAGCAACACATTTTGGAGGTATCATCTCCTTTGATGAAATGGTCTCCAGACTGCAATGACTATTTAACCAGGGGAACAGAGAAAACCATCCATAAAGGCTATGGAACTTGAGTTTCATATGGGCCGCAGGACATAAGGTGTATTTAATCTTGGGTAACCATGGCACTAGAGAAACATGAACCTTGGTTGAAGAGGAATCTTCCCCTTTCATAACAGTTCTTACCTTAAATTTTCAAATCAGTTTATATATTTCAAAGACAGAAAATCAAACAATAGCTCAATGACTACCTACAGACATGCTGTAGCAGAGAATACATAAGCTATTCAAGGCAGGGTTGTGTCTGGGGAAAACCAAATCTGTACTGCTCAAAAGTAATTGTTTCCTTAATTCTAAGAGACACTGGAAAGCCTCCTTTCCTGTGTCTCTTATATGCAGACTTGTAAGAACTAATATATAAAGAATAATTCCACTGACTAATCATGTCATAAAGGCCTAGGCATACATAACTAGTCTCAGAGTTCTCTGCACTTTAAAGATCATCAACCTGGATCTTAATGCTCAATATTCAGATGGATGCATGCCCCTCCACTAGGCTGGCTCTGAAAGATGAGTGCCAGTTTAACAACATTTGCCTTTGCCAGAAGTATAACTTGTTAAGAAAAATAAGGCACCGATCCCTGCCAATATTTATGATCACCCTTCACCAAATGGATCTCCTTATTAGTCTCTGGATTGAGAATCCAAAGAAGTTATTCTCTTTGCCTTCCTTAGACCAAATATTCCTAGACTTTTTGTCCATATCAGAACCCTGAATCATAGACTCTTGGCACATAAAATAATCACATGAACCACATCTCCACAAATCTGCCACTTTCGGTACTATGCTTTCAAATGCTGAAAAATCAGTCAGAACTTTATTAACTTTGATTTTTTTAAAATAATCTAATGAAAAACAAAACAAAACCACAAAACAAAATAAACAAATAAACAAACAAAACCCCCACAAAAAACAACCAAAAAAAAACCCCAACCAACAGAGGAATCTGCTCCTACCCAGACTGCACATCGCTGGAGCAAACAGATTCAGCCTAGTGAGGTGAACAGCTGGTGTAACAACTTCTTATAAACAAAGAGTCCATAAATACCAGAAATTAATATAAATTGAGTAACAACATTGTACAAAAAATTGATAGACTAATCCTTGAATGGGATTCACTGCAGATACATTTGACAATGTCAAAGTTAAATTAAGCACTTAGGTTCTTGCAAGATCACTAATAAGTCACAGGCACCACCAAATGTCAATTTATTCCAGTTAGGATGGATTCAATCAGACCATTTTCCCCTGTAAGCTAATGAAGTAGCTTAAATGATTAGTCCAATCTAGCTGTCTGATTTTTACATTGTCTGAAGTTACGTGAGATGAGTGCTGTCTCATCCTTCTGAGGAATTCGACATGTGTCAGTGTTCTGCCTGCTTCTAAATTCAAAAAAGGTAGAAAGCAAAGGAAAAAAATAACAGAAATAGAATAAAAAAAGAATACATATAAACAGTACCCTTCAGTCTTTGATTTTTTTTAGATATTAATTTTATAGGTATTCAGATTGGATGTGAGCAAAAGCCGAAAGTCTTTCAAACTGTTTGGGAAAGGGTAGAGGCTAATGATTGCCTGAATTCCACAGTATGTTGAAGATTTCACTCAGAATTGCAGCTATACAGTATTAGTGGTCAGATTTCCTCCTTTTCAATCATACTTGAGTTTCAGATTTTGGGGGAAATGGGACAGCAGATGGGGCTTGATACCTTAACAGAATATAATCTTTCTTTTTTATTAACTTGGCAATATAATTTAAATTTTTACTGTTAGATTATTTTCAAAAAATATTATCGTTTATACACAAAAGTGTAAATGTTATGACATTTTTAAGGATTTGGCAAATGGAAGCGAGGAACAGAGGATGTTAATAGAAATTCATCATTACAGTGATGAAGTGATTTTTTGCTAATAAGTCTTTGTTAACTTAAATCCTTGTATTTCAAATTGCCAGAATATGTTATTTTGTCACTCCAGGGAATATCTAATCAAGAAGGATGAATCTGAACAAACAGGTATTTATAGAGGGTGAACATGTGATAAGAATGCTTATAAATCAACAGGCTTCATGATGGAACCAAAAAGACAAAAGTATAAACTGAGAAAGCTGAAACTGGCTCTGGACCTTGCCAGCAAGGAAATGAATAGCAGCACAGGATAAATTTACCTATTATGATTAAAAGATCTATTGGGCCACAGAAGTACCATGTCATTAGCTGTAATACTAGAAGCAAATTTCATCAGCAATATCGAAGATATTACTGTATAATAAAATATACTCTCTTAAAACTCCAAAGGTAAGTGCATATCCATATATTTAAAAATACAAATTAATATTAATAGGAATTAATTCAGACAGACCAACCTAAAGAAGAATAGAAATCAACATATTCTTGTATTACATAAAAGTTCTAGTACCATGATTTGAGTACCATTTCTCACCAAAACACTGATACAAGCTCAAGCATTTTTAAAAGAACAAAGAGGTATCAATCCAGTCTGATAAAAAATAATTCTATCTTATTTGTCAAGATAACAGCAATTTGAAAGGCTAATTTCTTTGTTAGAAAGGTACACTCAGCACACATAGCATGACTGATTGAGAACAGATTGCCTCTCTATTTTAGCAACAAAAATTCCACATATATTCTACCATACTCTTTCTAGCAATGGAGTTATTTAAAACCCAGGTCTTCCAACTCTAGAGTTTACAATGACGTTATGATGAACACAGGCTTGGAAATGAACATTCAAACCCAATCTGAAATGATGCTAATTAATAGATAGGATCTATATTGCAATATCTAGGTAACCATGAAGTAGCAATTGCAGGCTCAGGCATTATTATACTTGAAAAGCAACAGTTTACGAAGCAGTGTTTTAAGCAAAAGAGATTATAAAATGGATTATCCCTCTCTTCATACATGTGCATTACCTGACAACATAATGAGATTCCCAAAACTGATTTTACAGATCACAAAGCTTGTTTCTTCCACGTATGAATATACACACATCGTGTTTGAAATGGACTAATACGTCTGCATTTACCACAACAGCAAAACAAAACAGAACTGTAGCACAACAAAATGTTTTCTAGTACCTATACCTCTAAATATTGATAAATACCATTCTTTAGTCCTGTTCTGGCCGCTACACATTTATACATTTTAAACGTGTATAAATAAGCATGGATATCCTTAAAGTTTAACAACAGAATTACATCTTACCTTCCGTCTCTATCCCAGTCATACACTTCCACTTTAATTGTCCTAAAACAAACAAACAAACAAAAAACCCCCCTTATTAAAATATATATTAAAGAGAACCAGAATTGCCTTTAATACTTGTACTTTAATAGCATATGAGTGCACTAATTGTGCCAAATTCAGAAGGCAGAATTTTGCAGTCAGTTCTCATGGGGCAGAAAATAGAAAGGCGCTAAGGTTACCCAATATATCTTCATAAATTAATAGTAAAATACAGAAGCAGCTAAGGAAAAAATTAAACAGATTGGAAGTTTAACTGATACATTTTTACATGCTGATGCTCTGAATTTTCTTTGTTTTTTTTTAATAAATGATTTTTTAATGCTTAAAGTACTACAAAATTTCTTAAGAACATTAACAAACGAACTTATTATGAAGGTTCCTTTGGTATATGCTATTATCTGGAAAAGGAGTATCTACTGTGGGGTAATAACATCTTACAGAAAAAAATCATGTATCCATATTTGAGAAGCGTGCAGAGATTGAGAAGGGCCTTATAACACAAAATTATTAAACAGCGAAGTACAGATTAAAAGCAACGTTCACAATAAAACTACATTTAAAGCAGTAAGGAATTCTAGTCCATACACTTTAGTCCTTAAATGAAAATAACTACTGCAGAATACAACAAAACTTAAATCTGGTAGACAGTATTAACCTCTTCTAAACATAATGCAGTGGTGAGAAATGAAAACTCTCTGAGATCCACCCAAGATTTTGTGAAAGTCCTGTCTGTGGCTGCAGATGGAAGAAAGTTGTAGTTCTTCCAAGACTGCACTTTAGCTCTCTTAAATTTCCTCCTCTTTTCTCAACAGAGGTGGAAGCTGCTTGGCTCTCTGACCAAGGGGAACAGAAGAGTGCAGCATGATTTTTTATTCAATTCCTATAAAGCCAACAGGATAGTTGTTTAGTTCTTTCATCAGACTACACTAGAAAACCACCAGCTTATGAAGCATAAGCATGACGCTGATTTCCTAGAATGAAATGTGACAAACAGATTGTGGGGTATGGGGGGAACACCACAAAGGCAGGGTCTGGGTACCAGTTTTTCCCAAACTGACAGATTTTCCTGAAGACTGTGGGAATACTCATCCTGCTCTTAGTGAATCAGGAGCTGGTGGGCAAGCTGGGTAATAAAATATTAAAGTCTGCCAACACACAAGTACCCAGTGCAAACACTTTTTCAATAGAAGAACTAATTAGAGTTTATTTCTTTTAAATCAGAATTGAAAGCCAAGCTAGTAGATTATTATAAACACAAAATGATAGATCTAAAATATTATTTCACAATATAAAATAACAACTAACTGGCAAATTTTCAGAGAAGTGCCTCATGAAAAATGTTTCAACAGCATACCAAAACAGTTTAACTACAAGTATGATCCAATAAACAAGCTCATGTACCTCCTAATATATAGTATATAGTTTTATTCATCTCCTTTTACTACAAAGAGTGTATATATAAGTAAATTCAATCATCACTAAGAATGAATCCTTTTCAGCCTAAAATGAACTGAACATTGGATAGAAAAATAACACTTCCAGACCTCCTATATTTTAAGTAACGATTTGCTTATTTATATTCTTCAGAAAAGTTTCACATGAAGTGAAGTCATCAGGTCTGTGGTATTAATAGCAGGGACAGGAATCCAAGAAATTATAATGTGCTTCCATGGAAGCTGCTCCCCATTCTTCCTATGAGATACAGTTGAATACATGTTGAATAATTTTCTTTACTAGGAAGGGACTCTTTGAGGATAAGCTTGATCAACATCTGATATTATGTACACCAACAAAGTCCTGCCTAGATGTTTTTCACATTTTTTATGATATTCCAAAATAGGCAAAGGAGTTGCTTTGTCTGGTAGTTTCTCTTTTCAACTCAAATTTAATGGCTCTGACCACACCATTTGTGTGCAATTTGGGGTCAAGTTGCCTGAGAATGAAAACTGATTAAAGTGAAAGCTGTTCTGTGGAATAAAATCAAGAACAGCTCCAAACCTACTTTAACCCACCAAGTATCTGACCCTTGAAAGGAACAATACCTTTTACTATTAAGATAGACAGGACACACTAATAAGTTAAGATTTACATAAAGTTTAGTGGGACTTAAGTTTTGAATTGTCTTACAAATCTGTGTTCAAACAGCCAAATCATCTCAGAGACAAAAAAAAAAACCCAACAAAAAAAGAAAAAACCAAACAAACAAAAAAACCAAACCAAAAAAATCCCAAACCCACTAAATTTGAATTATTAGGATAAATTAAGATTATCAAGATAAATACTTGAGAAGGATCTTCAGACATGCAACATCAGTAAGAGCAATTCTCCCTTGAACAAAGCTCTTCTCTTCTGAAATTTACTGTATATTAAAAGGACCTATTGCCTATTTTGCATGACATGGCAAAAGGCCTTTCAAATTTCCACGTACTGATATTTTATGCTCTTTACATGGCTATTGTATCTTAAAAGACACAGTTTAGAGGATGGGTTCTCTAATTTAAATAAAAA
>NW_010254140.1:0-1117 GCF_000690775.1 Eurypyga helias
AACCATTCTATGATTCTATGACGTTCAAGATATCTGTCCTTCCTAAACAGTGGTGTATGCATCTTCAGGGAAAACCCCACTAAGCAGTAGACGGTACTGCAACAGCCGTCACTCCGGTCACCAAAACTAGGACCTGCTGAGGTGGTTTTTATCTCACTGGGGAATATGGCACCCATTGATCATGAAAGCAAAACCAGTTCATAACTGAAAATACAACGTGCGTCTTGGTACACAGAAAAACGGTTCTCATTGAATAAAGACTATAGTTATTTGAATGTCATTAAAAATTTACACCAGTCTAAGATGTCACGACACTGGCAGTGGGGTGTAAGTCTCAGAATACTTAATGGAAACTCCAAGCTGGATCTGAATCAGTATTAAGCAAAGAAACAAACCCAGCCTCTTCTTGAAGAAGTTTTGTGCCTTACCCATACGTGTGTTATACTCTCGGAAACATTAAAATGACAGTGTGGCAAACGTTCCCATGAATGCCTCACATGGTGGAGTAATTAAAAGGAAAAAAAAAAGGGTTTGATTGCATTAATTCCCACAGTCAACCCTTTGGCACAAACACACAGTTCCTAACCCACAGGTATTGTGTTTCTTGGCTGATTTGAGTTTCCACACTGTCATCATTCACCAGTGACAGTGATGGTCATGCCCCTGCTAGTGCCTCAGTGTACCAACTCCAAGGGGACTGACAGCTGCAGGCCCATCCCAACTGACGTGGCTTTCCTCACAGGATTTCTTCTACAGCAACATCCACTGAAGTAGCTATTGAGATGAATCACTTCTGAAAACAGGAAAATTAGCACAAGCAACACACCCATTGGGACATTTGAAACGTGTGAGGGATTAAAAAGACGTTGTCAGGCATACTGGGCATCTGAACATAACTGCGTTAGCATGCAGGGTGGATGGCAGCAGCTCCTAAAATCTTCTGTCAGAACTCGGGTTGCCACATGACCCGCACACAGAGGAAACGGCAACACATTACATTAGAGGAGCGGGTTAAATAAATGAAGACAGTCGGTATTTTTAAGGGCCATTCCTGCGCTCAGGCCAAGGTAACCCAGACCTCTCCACCCAGCACCAGCCGCGACGCGACCGGCCCGCG
>NW_010254141.1:0-223 GCF_000690775.1 Eurypyga helias
TTGGCCTGCAGCTGGGCGCTCGACCGGGCCTTCTCCAGCGCGCGCACTGCAAGGGGGGGCCACTGCATCATTCCCGGGGCTCCGGCACGCGTCACCCCCAACCCCGCCTCCCCTGGGACCCCCCCTCCTGCTCACCCTGCTGCTCCAGGAGAGCGTTCTGCCGTTTGAGATCGTCGATGTCCTGCTGGTGCGTGTGGTTTTTCCGGCGCATGTACTGGATGTA
>NW_010254141.1:613-860 GCF_000690775.1 Eurypyga helias
CCCCTCCCCAGCCACCAAGCCCCGCTATTCCCAGCAGGCACGGCTGCCCCGCGGCCGAGCCCGGAAGATCCAGCCGCACAAGGCGGATTTGCCCCCTCCGCGTTCCCAAAAAATAAAAACCAGGCGGTGCTGAAGGCTTGGGGCCGGGCAGCGAGCGGGAAGGGCTGGAGTGCGTGACCTGCCCCCAGGAATGCTGCTGGGCAGGCCCCACGGGCACGGAACCCCAGCTCAGCCCTGCTGCCGTGGC